>NC_080081.1:24058525-24358525 GCF_949987535.1 Balaenoptera acutorostrata | reverse complement strand
CACTTTCTCAATGGTAAGCGTGATAAAAATGTCAGTGCTATTCCCTGAGATGTCCCTTTCTTGAAAGAAACTTTATTAATATTAGAAAGCTATAGCAGAATCATGAAGGAGAGTTTTCTCTTGAATTTGTATAAAGGTACATAACATCCTCTGGTTTGAATATAGACCGAAAAGAATATGTTAGTGTATTTTTGATTGACAAAAGCCACGATTAGCCCCACCCATGGTGTTGCTATCTAGAGTGTTATCATTTTTCATGAGATATTATGGCAAAAACGACGTAAACTGAACAGTTGAAAGAAGGCAGTATATCCCAAATTTCATCACTCTAACTACCTTCAATGGAAGCATTCCAGGCTAAGCCACTCTTACCTTTTTTTTTTAATTAATTAATTTATTTATTTATGGCTGTGTTGGGTCTTCGTTTCTGTGCGAGGGCTTTCTCTAGTTGCGGCAAGCGGGGGGCCACTCTTCATCGCGGTGCGCGGGCCTCTCACTATCGCGGCCTCTCTTGTTGCGGAGCACAGGCTCCTGACGCGCAGGCTCAGTAATTGTGGCTCACGGGCCCAGTTGCTCCGCGGCATGTGGGATCCTCCCAGACCAGGGCTCGAACCCCTGTTCCCTGCATCGGCAGGCAGACTCCCAACCACTGCGCCACCAGGGAAGCCCCACTCTTACCTTTTGACATGAGCAATTATACTATTTTTTTTTTAATATCCTGAGTGCTAATCCATGTTGTGAATATTTTTCATGTGTTATTTTTTCTTTATTTATTGTATGCTCTGTCTAATAAAGTTTAAACTTTGACATATTCAAATCTATTAACATTTACTTAAAATTTTTTATTGAGATATGGTTGACATGCAACATTATATTAGTTTCAGGTGTACAATATAATGACTCAATATTTGTATATATTGCAAAATGATCACCAAATATGGTGTTGACATCTGACACCATATGTAGTTAGAAATTTTTTTTCTTGTGATGAGAACTTTTAAGATCTACTCTCTTAGTAACTTTTAATTATATAATACAGTACTTTAACTATAGTCACTATGCTGTACATTCCATCCCTATGACTTATTTATTTTGTAAATGAAACTTTACCTTTGATCACCTTCAGCCCCTTTGCCCGCTGCCACTCCCAGACTGTGGTAACCACCAATCTGTTCTTTGTATTAGTGAGTTTGTTTGTTGCTTTTATATTTCAAATATGAGTGGGATCATATGGTATTTGTTTTATCTGACTGACTTATTTCACTTAGCATAATGCCCTCAAGATTCATCCAAGTTGTCACAAATGGCAAGATTTCTTTCTTTTTTCATGGCTCAATAATATTCCACTGTATATATATACAACACATTTTCTTTGTCTGTTTGTCCATCAATGAACACTTAGGTTGCTTCCACATCTTGACTGTTGTAAATAATGCTGCAGTGAACATGGGCGTGGAAATATCTTTTTGAGTAAATGATTTTGTTTCCTTCAGATAAAGAACCAAAAGTAATAGAATTGCTGGATCATATGGTAATTCTATTTTAAATTTTTTGAGGAAGCTTCATACTGTTTTGCATAATGGCTGCTCCAATTAGCATTCCCATCAACAGTGAACAAGAGTTCCCTTATCTCATCTTTGCCAACACTTGTTATTTCTTCACTTATTGATAATAGCCATTCTAGCAGGTGTGAGGTGATAACATTATGGTTTTGATTTGCATTTCCCTATTGTTAGTGATGTTGAGCATGTTTTCATGGACCTGTTGACCATCTGTATATCTTCTTTGGAAAAATGTCTATTCAGATCCTCTGCCCGTTTTTTAATTGGATTGTTTGGGTTTTTGCCATTGAGTTGTTTGAGTTCTTTATATATTTTGAATATTAATGCCTTATTGGATACATGATTTGAAAATATTTTCTCCTATTTTGTAGGCTTTTTCATGTTGTCAGTGGTTTCCATTGCTGTGCAGAAACTTTTAAGTTTGATGTATTCCCACTTATTTATGCTTTTGTCGCCTTTGCTTTTGGTGTCAAATCCAAAACATCATCACCAAGACTGAAGTTAAGGAACTTACTGTCTTTTCTCTTCTAGTAGTTTTATGGTTTGGGGTCTCATGTTCCGGTCTCTAATCCATTTTGAGTTAATTTTTGTGTATGGTATGTGCTAGTTGTCCATTTTCATTTTTTCTCTGTCCAGTTTTCCCAACACCACTTGTAGAAGAGACTACCCTTTTCCCAATGTATATTCTTGGATCCTCTGTTGTAAATTAATTGACCACATATGTGTGGGTTTATTTCCGGAGTTTCTCTTCTGTTCTATTGATCTATATGTCTGTTTTTATACTAATACTATACTGTTTTGATTACTATAGCTTCAAAATATAGTTTGAAATCAGGAAGTGTGGTACCCCCAGCTTTGGTCTTCTTTCTCAACACTACTTTGGCTATATGGTGTTTTTGTGGTTCCATACAAATTTTAGAATTGTTTGTTTTATTTATGTGAAAAATACCATTGAAATTCTGATAGAAATTACATTGAATCTGTAGATTGCTTTGGGTATTATGGAAAACAACATTAATTCTTCCAATCCATGAGCATGAATATATTTTCATTTTTGTGTGTTTTTTTCAATTTATTTCATCAGTCTTAAAGTTTTCAGTGTACATGTCTTTTGCTTACATTTTGAAAACATAATTTATACATATCTTTTAAATATTCTATTATTTAAAGGACATATTATCTATTTATGTAAAAAGATGTCCACTGAAAATCTCAGTGATGATTACTGGTATGAAGCCTTATTCCTGGAATTGGCCAAGAATTCCTAAGCTTTGTCAAGATCTGATGGTTTCTTTGACCCTTGGTTTGAGAATCTTTTTTTTTTTTTTTTATGCATTAGAAGCAAGTTTTATTCCTGATTTTAAAAAAAAATACTGTATCCTTTCATGGTCTTAGACAGGTTATATGTGAGGATGGAGTCCAAGATTATCCTTTTTTTTTTTTTTAACATCTTTATTGGAGTATAATTGCTTTACCATGGTGTATTAGTTTCTGCTTTATAACAAAGTGAATCAGTTATACATATACATATGTTCCCATATCTTTTTCCTCTTGCATCTCCCTCCCTCCCACCCTCCCTATCCCACCCCTCTAGGTGGTCACAAAGCACAGAGCTGATCTCCCTGTGCTATGCGGTTGCTTCCCACTAGCTATCTATTTTACGTTTGGTAGTGTATATATGTCCATGCCACTCTCTCACTTTGTCACATCTTACCCTTCCCCCTCCCCATATCCTCAACTCCATTCTCTAGTAGGTCTGTGTTTTTATTCCCGTCTTGCCACTAGGTTCTTCATGACCTTTTTTTTTTTTTTTCCTTAGATTCCATATATATGTGTTAGCATACTGTATTTGTTTTTCTCTTTCTGGCTTACTTCACTCTGTATGACAGACTCTAACTCCATCCACCTCACTACAAATAACTCAATTTCGTTTCTTTTTATGGCTGAGTAATATTCCGTTGTATATATGTGCCACATCTTCTTTATCCATTCGTCTGTTGATGGACACTTAGGTTGCTTCCATGTCCTGGCTATTGTAAATAGAGCTGCAATGAACATTTTGGTACATGACTCTTTTTGAATTATGGTTTTCTCAGGGTATATGCCCAGTAGTGGGATTGCTGGGTCATATGGTAGTTCTATTTTTAGTTTTTTAAGGAACCTCCATACTGTTCCCCATAGTGGTTGTATCAATTTGCATTCCCACCAACAGTGCAAGAGGGTTCCCTTTTCTCCACACCCTCTCCAGCATTTATTGTTTCTAGATTTTTTGATGATGGCCATTCTGACTGGTGTGAGATGATATCTCATTGTAGTTTTGATTTGCATTTCTCTAATGATTAATGATATTGAGCATTCTTTCATGTGTTTGTTGGCAATCTGTATATCTTCTTTGGAGAAATGTCTGTTTAGGTCTTCTGCCCATTTTTAGATTGGGTTGTTTGTTTTTTTGATATTGAGCTGCATGAGCTGCTTGTAAATTTTAGAGATTAATCTTTTGTCAGTTGCTTCATTTGCAAATATTTTCTCCTATTCTGAGGGTTGTCTTTTTGTCTTATGGTTTCCTTTGCTGTGCAAAAGCTTTTAAGTTTCATTAGGTCCTATTTGTTTATTTTTGTTTTTATTTCCATTTCTCTAGGAGGTGGGTCAAAAAGGATCTTGCTCTGATTTATGTCATACAGTGTTCTGCCTATGTTTTCCTCTAAGAGTTTGATAGTGTCTGGCCTTACATTTAGGTCTTTAATCCATTTTGAGTTTATTTTTGTGTATGGTGTTAGGGAGTGTTCTAATTTCATACTTTTACATGTACCTGTCCAGTTTTCCCAGCACCACTTATTGAAGAGGTTGTCTTTTCTCCACTGTATATTCTTGCCTCCTTTATCAGAAATAAGTTGACCATAGGTGCGTGGGTTTATCTCTGGGCTTTCTATCCTGTTCCGTTGAGCTATATTTCTGTTTTTGTGCCAGTACCATACTGTCTTGATTACTGTAGCTTTGTAGTATAGTCTGAAGTCAGGCAGCCTGATTCCTCCAGCTCCATTTTTCTTTCTCACAATTGCTTTGGCTATTTGGGGTCTTTTGTGTTTCCATACAAATTGTAAAGTTTTTTGTTCTAGTTCCGTGAAAAATGCCAGTGGTAGTTTGATAGGGATTGCACTGAATCTGTAGATTGCTTTGGGTAGTAGAGTCATTTTCACAATGTTGATTCTTCCAATCCAAGAACATGATAAGGATTGCATTAAATCTGTAGATTGCTTTGGGTAGTAGAGTCATTTTCACAATGTTGATTCTTCCAATCCAAGAGCGTGGTATATCTCTCCATCTGTTTGTATCATCTTTAATTTCTTTCATCAGTGTCTTATATTTTTCTGCATACAGGTCTTTTGTCTCCTTAGGTAGGTTTATTCCTAGATATTTTATTCTTTTTGTTGCAATGGTAAATGGGAGTGTTTTCTTAATTTCACTTTCAGATTTTTCATCATTAGTGTATAGGAATGCCAGAGATTTCTGTGCATTAATTTTGTATCCTGCTACTTTACCAAATTCATTGATTAGCTCTAGTACTTTTCTGGTAAAAGGCTATTCTTATCTCATTGAATTCTCTTGGAGCACTTGTAAAACATCAATTAACCACAGATATTAGAGTTTATTTTCACTCTCGATTCCAATCGATTTATTGTTAGGTCTATCTTTATGACAGTACCCTACTGTCTTGATTACTGTAGCTTTGTAGTAAGTTTTGAAATTAAGAAGTGTGAGTCCTGTAACTTATTGTTATTTTTCAAGACTGTTCTGGCTATTCTGGAGTCTCTTGCATTTCCATATGAATTTTAAGATAAATGTGAATTTCTGCTAAGAAGGCAGTTGGAATTTTCATAAGGATTGCTTTGAATCTGTAGGTTAATTTGCAAAGTAATGCCATCTTATCATTGTTAAATCTCTATTCCATGAACATGGAATGTCATTCTATTTATGTAAATATTTTAAATTTTTTTAATGATTTTTTTAGTTTTCAGTGTACATAACTTGCAATTATATTGTCAGATTTATTCCCAAGTATTTTATTCATTGTTATGCTCTTGTAAATGGAATTGCTTTCTTAATTTTATTTTCAGATTGTTCATTGCTACTATGTAGATTTACAATTCAGTTTTGTATATTGATCTTCTGTCCTATAAACTTCCTGTATTCATGTATTGGCTGTAATAGTGTATGTATCTGTGTTTTGATTCCTTAGGACTTTTGATATACAGAATTATGTCAACTTCAAATAAAGATATCTTTATTCTTCCTTTTCAATCTTAATGCCATTTATTTCTAGTTCTTACCCAATTGCCTTGACTAGCACCTCCAGAACAATGTTGAATAGAAGTAGTAAGAGTGGACATCCTTGTCTTATTTCTTATCTTAGGGAAAAAGCTCTCATTTTTCTTCTTTTTGTTGTTGTTGTTGTTAATTTTGTAGACTGAAATGTGAAATTTGTGAATGGGCTGGGTGGGGGAAAGAAGGAAAAGCTCTCAGATTCGTATTGCAAGAATATCATCAGTTTCATGAGGTCAGCGTGGCTAAGAGGATTACTGATGCTAGCTTGCAACTAGCTTTAAAAAAATAAATAGAAAGAGCTATTCTAAATTTTTAGTATTTTCAACAAGTCATCTCCAAAATTTAAAACAAAGTTGCCCTATCCTAAAGTATATACTTTATGCTGCTGCTTGGTTTCATGAATCTCCACAGGGGTTTCTTTCATAATTTTGTTCCTGCCTCCTAGCATTTGATATAACTTTACATGTCTATTTTCTTATTCCCTCATAAAACTTTTCAGAAACTTTTCCATACCCACCCACCTAAAACATTGTTTTACAGTTAACTCCTTTTACTATTTCAATGAATACAGGTATAATAGCATTGTTATCTAACTTGTTTTCATTCTTAGTATTTGCAAAAGTTAGCATACTACCTTGAAATGCAGTTTAGATCATAATTGCAGAGAAAACTCATTCATTAAACTGAATTTTATTGAGCACCTGTTAGATGCCTATCAGTCTCCTAATACTCTTTCCAATTAATTGGGCTCAAGTTTATGTAGTTCCAGGAGAAATCATCTGTATCTATTTTAGGGAGACACAATCAATTTTAGCTATTTTTTATTGGTAGTTATTTAAACAAAATTTTTTTACTGAGATATAATTGACATATATAATATTGTACTGGTTTCAGGTGTACAATATATGATTTGATATATGTGATAGATTGTGAAGTGATTATCACAAGTTCAGATAACATCCATCACCACATCTAGTGACATTTTTTTGTTATAATAACTTTTAAGATCTACTCTCTTAGCAACTTCCAAATACACAATACAGTATTATTAACTATAGTCACCATGCTGTACATTATATTCCCAGGACTTACCAATCTTATAACTGGAAGTGTGTACCTTTTGGCTATTTTCACCCATTTCTCAATGCCCCCGTCCCTTCCCCAAGCTGCCTCTGGCAATCACCAATTTGTTCTCTATGAGTTCTTTTTCCTTTCTTTTCTTTTTTCTTTCTTTCTTTCTTTCTTTTTTTTAATGCTTTAGTCTTTCCCTGAATGCCCCCTTCCCTTCCCCAAGTTGCCTCTGGCAATCACCAATTTGTTCTCTATGAGTTCTTTTTTCTTTTTTTTTTAATGCTTCAGTCTTTCACCATTGGTCGTGCTAGCTGGGGGTTTTTCATAGATGCCATTTATCAGGCTGAAGAAGTTCCCTTCTATTCTTTGTTTGGTTACATAGAAAAAGAAATAATCATGATTATGTGGATAACAAAGACTTACACTTGTCCACATGTCCAGGGACTGCATGTGTATGGAAAAAAATAAACCCAGATAATAAAATTACTGATTTCTGTAAGATCTAAATAATTGTATTACCCACTCCAATGTTTCTCATAATGTGGCACCCAGTCCCTCACAAAATCAATGTTGAGAAAGGTATTATTTTAAAATTCATGTATGTGTGTACTTAACTTGTGTCTCCAGTAGTCTCCATCAACCAGTGTGATTGTACCAGAGGTTCAATACTATGTAAAACTGAGACAGCTTGGTGTAGCCAGATATCTGCATATACCTTGTACCTGCTATGTTTCAGCTATATTGTTTATTCATAACTAAGCTCTTCATCTCAAAAGTGTTTGCAGTATGGAAAATAAAATGAGTCTACTGTACCAGTCAGGGTCTACAATTAGTAGACAGGAACCATACAGTAATTAAAAATATAAACCATCCATGTGGAGTGAAGTATTGTAGCTTGGAACCTGCTACACAGATGCCCAAGGGGTTGCTGAAAAATGTTTTCCATGGGGAGGGGGACCTGCTGACAGCACTTAATTGGGAACAACCTCTTTGGAGTGCCAGGGGAATCTAATCACAGAGAGTTACTGTGTCACTATAGGAAATGGCAGGAGGTCTCTTTGAAGAAGACTTAAATATTAATAAAAATGATTAATAATTTTCACATGCCCACGTGCATAGTCCTTCATGGGCACTACTTAAATAAAAATCAAGTTGTTCTAGATTAGTGAATGGCCTTAGGTCTAAAAACTGGACTAGAGTTCCTGACCCTTCCTTATGGCAAATATTGTCAAGTTTTTGGCTACCAGACATAGGGCTTTTTCATTATACCTATCAAGTAATTCTCTTGTAATATGTCCATCTGATTTGGACACTTTAATCAATTTACCATTACATAAGATATACACTGGACAAGGCATTCTGAGATGGATACATTCCTGCTACCTTTATTGCTGATGTGCCCAGAGCCTCCTTGGCAGTTAATATCGGTACTCAGTCTCTCAGGAACCCATAATCTCCACTGAAATCAGGGGGCCCACTTCAATGGCAATATCCCCTATAATCATATCTGGCTTACTGTGGAGAAAACCACAGAACTTATCCAAGATGTGAGTGATCCCTTCATTTTTGTATTTATCAACATTTTACAGAAAAGAGTGTCTTCTGGGACTTGTGCAGTTTTTAACAATTCCATCCAGGACACTAATCCATTCATATTCAAGAATTAAATTTTTGTGGTCTCCAGTGACTTTCTGTGAAATTTGAATGTATGTGTTCCTATGTCTGCTGAAAAACTGTCAACCTATAATTTTTTTTTATTAGACTATATAGTTAATTAATTGTCTTGGGTTGTCTTTTATTGGTGGGAGGAGTTTACCATGACTTTTTGAGTGATTTTTATTTTCATTCTGTCTCTTAATAAACTTTACAAGAAAGTGAATAAAGAAGAATATCTGATTCTTTGCATGTCCATAAGTGTATTTTATAGTACTCTCAATTTTAATTGATAATATGTCCTATTAAATTCTATTAATTAATATAATAAGTTATTAAATTAATATTTCCTCATAATCTCTGTTGTTTTCTGCAATTTGGTGTTGTTGGGAAAATATCTGCTACCCTTATTCTTGTTTCTTTATAGATTGGCTGTTTTTATTCTCTAGAAACCACTAGAAATAGGTAAATAGTTTTTAAATGTAATTTTTCAAGAATTGAAATAGGGCACCCATTCTTAGGCCAAAAGGGCTCAATAAGCGCCTGACATAATTAGTGAAAAAAGAAAGATATCAGAGTATAATCAACATATATTTCACATACAATGTGATACATGTGAGAGAATAGATACATATTATACACATGCATATATATGAGAGAATATATTTTGAATATATATATAGAGAGAGGCAGAGACAGAGACAAAGACAGACAGAGACAGAGAGGGAGAGAGAAGATTGACAGAGATATGGGAAAAAAGTATATAAAAATACAGACTGGATTGGTAACCTAAATTCTAAATTGTCTGATGAGCGGGATGTCATGTGACTTGACCTGGGGAGAAAAAGGAGAGATGGAAAACAAATTCAAAATAATGTATATTTGACATAAGAAATAAGATTGGAGACATGATCAGGAGCCTGATCATAAACATATTCTTAGGCCATGATGAGAATTTTAAGCACCATGGAAATTCACTGAAGGGTGTCATCATGGGAGTGACATATTCAGACATGTACTTAAAGTAGATCACACTGGGTGTGCAGACAAATTGATAGCAAATGCAAGGAGAGAAGAAGGGAGTGTATTATCATAATACATGTGAGATATCATGGATTGGATTTGAGTTTTGGGGAGCAAAACAGAAATGGAGAGATTGGATATATTTCAGATAGAAGAGGAGGGATAGAATGGATGTGGGATATATAGAATCTAGAGAATAAATGAAGGTGATAGTAATGACTTTAAGTTATTAGCATGAAACATGGGAATAAACAGGGGGGATACAAAAATAATAGCTTACAAGTTTGAAGCATGAGAAATAGGGTGGGTGATTTGAAAAGAAAGCAAATGAAATCTTGAGTTACCTTAATTTTGAGATAGCTGTTAGAAATCCAAGTTTTAGAAGTCATATCTGAGGACTAGGTGTAATTGATTTATTATTTACTGAAAATAGTAACACCTAAATTGAGATAGAAAAGATATATAGGAATTAGTCAAACACAATTACTCTTTAGCCTAACATACTAGACTCCTTGTAAACAGCTTTCTTTGTCCTTTTCAGGCATATCTCTAAACAGTCATCTTTCTGGTCCCTCTGTTCTATCAATATTGATTTATTCAGTCTTCTTTCAGAATGAATTGTTGTGTGCTACCTTCACCCACATTTAATTTGCCATTCTAATGAGAATATTAATAAATCATTCACTGAGATGGGTTGATATCAGTTATGTATTTAATACATTTATTATTAATCCCCTAGTTAATATAAAATAGAGCGGAGTGATTGTATTCCCTCTCTAAGACATTTTCTAATATTTATATATAGTATATAAATATGTGCTTTGTCAATATTTTAAGTTGTAAATGAGATTACAAAACATGCATTTGTGATATAGAATATCATATTTTCAAATAATTTTAATTGTTGCATTGCAGAATTCAAAGTAAAACATGCCTAAGTCTCCAAGTAACTTATGTCTTGAAGCCTATGCACTTCACTCTTGCTTTGTTAATGTTAATCCTAGATACTTACCATATGAGTTTACAAATAAGCTAAAAGTTTGTCAAATTAAGGATGAACTAAATAATATTGGAATGTAATTATTTAATGATGTGGTAGCAAGCATCAACTCTATCTTGTTGACAAATTTCTAGCATTCTGCTTTAACCAAAAGATGATTCAATGTATTTCCATAAACTAAAGGCTGGTCTGCTTACAGTGGAGTGTAAACTGTAGAATGTCTTCATTTTTTCATATGTTGCCAGTCATATCTTGTTTCCTTCATAACCCTTCCTTCAGCACCCATTATTCAGTGGTGAAGGTGGCTGTCTGATTGATAGTCCCATCAATTGGATTTTTAATCTTTTTCACTTCTATAAATTCTATTCTATTATTTCATAGTTATCAGTTCCCTTTCACAATTCTCTACATTGTAATTTAATTTGTTGAGCATATTAAATACAGTTATTTCAAAGGCCTTGTTCAATAACCCTAATATCTGGATCAAAATATCTGAATATTTTGCATCTGTTTCTATTGTTTACTCTCTGTTTTTAATCAATTCTTGTGCATTTGCCCTTTTTTTTTTCTGATTCAACACCAGATACATGCATAATTATACAGAAAAATTTGAGGCATAGGATAGTATTTCTACATCCAGGGAGAATTCATTTCGCCTCTACTAAACAACTAAGGAGGGGCAGAACACCTTCAACCAATCAGGATGGAAATGATTAATCTAGGTTTTAGTCTTCGGACTGGCTATTAATTTTTCTGTTCACCCTTATTCCTAACTTGTCCCAACTGCAAAACCTAGGGTGCTTTCCCTGCACTATCTTTTTTTGGTATCCACTTAAGTGAAGGTTTTCTCCTTGGCCATAAGAGCTTATAAAAATCTCTGCTTTTTAATCTCTAAGCTACCACTTTCCAGTTTGCAAATGCCTTGAGGTAAGAGCAGTACAAAATAAAAGGCCCACATATTTGAATTTTCTCCTTTCTAGCCCCTTGACACAAGTTCTTTTGTCTCCAGTGTTTTCTAGAAACTTATATTTACTATGTTTTATGTTTTACTTTTTAGCTTTTCTAGTTTTTCAGTGTGAGTTATTCTGAAAAAAAAATCATTTCTCAAATTAGAAAATTGTACCTATGAATCTTTACACCTCAGCATTTCAGATAATTCTAGCTACACTGAAATCATTACATTTCACAGATTTAATCCAGTATGGGAGATTGGGAACTCTCAGAGCTCTTAGCCTTGCTCTATGTGATTTTGGCTTTTATGAAAAAGAATTAACTACAATCAGACATAAATAGTCATTTGACATAGGGGAGAATAAGAGGCACAATGCAGTCACTGTGGATCCATAGGTATTCTGAACTACATCTGGGCATATATTGTCAGGTTAATCAATCCCATGGGTAAGAAGTGTTGCATGAATAGACCTAGTTTCTGCTTCCTGGTTGTGTCCCCTTAGTCCACTGATTTAAGGACTCTTGATTTCTCCCTCTGGGATATTCCTTTTTCTTTTTCCCCTCAAATAATCTGTAGATAACCTCTTCCATGTCTCTAATTCTCTAATTCTTGGGTACCAAGACTAATTGAACAATTGTATTAAAATAACTAGAAATTTAATATCTACAGAAATCTGTAACCAGAGCGGCCTGTTTCTGGACTATGTGTAAAAAATGTTTAATATTCACCTTAACATTGGCATATAAAATTTATGTGAGTTCAACATTTTAAGAAGATGGCTTTGCATTCCCTGACCAGATGGGTTATAAACAAAGTGTTATGGCCTTGAGATGAAGAACTCTATTTTGACAAACATTTTGAAACCGTATCCTGGGATATCTGGAGCACCATATACTTAGAAGCACAGTGATGATTTTCATCTATAGTTCCATCATTTCAAGTTTTGAATAGAAGCATATCAGAGAAGAAGAATGCATGTTGATTTACTATTGTTGGCAGATCCTCTGGGAAATTTTTGTTCATTGCCCTCATTGGTTACTTTTGAAAAAATTGCCTACACAAAAAGATAAATAGCTTTCTCAGGTTGATTTCTATTCATAAAAATTTAGGAACTATGAGACCTTTTTGCAGTCTGCATAATTTCCTGTGCCTTTTATCCCTGCTGAAGGCTTGGGTTCTTCAACAACAAAACTCATTTAACAAATTTGTGGGCTCCCTATATGGATCTATTGTAGCAATCCTGTCTCTTTTTTTTTTTTTTTTTTTTTCCCTGTCTCTCTTTCATCACTGTATCTTAGGTATTTTAGGTGACAGATCAATTGTCGTTGTAAACATAGGTCCTCAGGTCAAAAAATGAAACATCTAAACAATTACATCTGTAATTATGTAGATTATAAGATTCTGGATTTTGAACCTATGCCATGATTGCATACATCTTTAGAGCCTCTTTAGGTAAACTGACCATAATTTGAATGCATGAGAGGCATGAATGTGGGGGGCCATGGGGCGGAACATGATAAACTTGTTTTTGAAATTGTCCCCCTCCATGTATCCCATGCCCCATGCAATGTGACTTTATAGTTCTATGAAGTGGTATCTATTTCCTGCTGGAAATGAATCTGGGCTGGCCTTATATTGCTTTGACCAATATGATGAGTCAGAGGTAGTAGAGTATCAATGAGTCTTGTAAGTCTAGGCCTTAAAGACCTTGCATTTTATACTGTTCTCTAGGATATACACCATGCCATGAGAACAAGACCAGCTGGCCAACAGGCAGCCAACTTCCACACATGGATGATGCCATTGTAGATCAGCCAGCCTGCACTATTCTTAACCCTAATGCTTGGGTGAGCACAGCTGATTACAGAACACTACAACCGTCAGCTGAGCTTATTGGGCTTCTAGGCTTATTAGAAATAATAAATGCTTCTTTTTAGAGCCACCAATTTCGGGGGTGGTTTGTAATGCAGCAGTAAGTAATTAATACACCTTCATCCTATTATTATTGTCTCAGAACTTTAAAATATATATAGTTATTTTAAATGTTTGAAGAGTATATATCATCCTGGTTTTGTCTAATGAGAAAATTTCATTGTCCTGTGCTCAAACTTGTTGGGGATTTATGTTAAGTTGAAAAAATCAACTTCAGTTGCAACATCTGACTTATATTCTTTGCTTTTTTTTCCCCAGATCTTCTCATCTATAAGTTCTTAAGTTTTAGGACATTATCTCAGCATGATTTTACATGTACAACATTATAATTAGTCACCATTTCTTTTTTTTTGCCATATAAAAATGTTTTCTTTATATACCTCACAAACTTTAGAAAATCTTCTGTCAGCCATTATTTGTGCATCTTATATGCAAGTTTAGATTAAAATTCTCCACTTAGTCAATATCAGACCTGACTGTTTAAATCCCATCTTTTGTTGTTGGCCATCTGTTGCTTTTCACTCTTTTTTGGCAGTTAATTTTATACATAATATAATCTTCATTTGGAGATTTTATTACATATTCTTGATGAGTCACTTTGGTTCGTCCCATTGACTTTTTCCTAAAACACAAGCCACATACAATTCCTCATAATGAAGCAAAGCTTGTCTCATGAAAAGTAAATAGTAAATAAAATAATTATTTTTTTAAAGTGCAAATGGATATACAACTACGTGTATATAGTTCACTTATTTTGTGTCAGATATAATTTTCTAACATGATTTTTGTGTCCGATATAACAGTCCAAAATGATTTCCAAAAGATGTAGTTTAATTTCACATCAAAGTTTTATATAATATAATAAATTAGTTGTCTTATTGTTCTATTTGCAACCTATAAGATCACTGACATAGTGAATCCAACAGACATATTGAGAGATTAGTTTGTAACCTCTGTAACTTCAACAAAAGCAGTTTAACTCTTAAAAGTATAAAATCAATGTCTCCCTCTCTCTCTCTCACACATACACACATACACCATATTAAAAGATACAATGTGATAGAAACTCTATTTGACTCTGATCTCAGATGTTCAGTGGGTCCATAGTAAAACTATTTTATCTTGGTAAATGGCCATTCAGATAGAGTACAATATCCTATTTTTAGCCTTTTTTTTTTTTCAGATATCTGTGAGCATGTAAATGAGTTATAGCCATTAGAATGTTAGTAGAAGTAGTAAATGGAAAAGGGAATATTGTGTCCTTAAATTGTAGGGTATGCCATCTGACCTCCCAATCTACCATCCTCCCTCTTATTTACTCAAATCTAGTCGCACACTGGACTCTCCTCTGTTCCTTGAATATGCCAGGTGCATTCCTACCTTAGGGCCATTTCACCAGCTGTTACTTCTTGCCCCCAACATACATGGGTATAAATATCTCACCTACTTCTTCCATGTATGTATGTTTTTCAACATTACAGTGCATTTTCTGCATTAAAATATTCTGAGTGAAAATTATCTGTATTACCAAGATCAAACCAATAGACTTTCTGAGTCACGAACTCAGCATCAGAGTTTTTTTTTTTTCGTTTAAAATAAATTTATTTATATATTTATTTATTTTTGGCTGCACTGTGTCTTCGTTGCTGTGCATGGGCTTTCTTTAGTTGCAGAGAGCAGGGGCTACTCTTAGTTGCCGTGTGCAGGCTTCTCATTGTGGTGGCTTCTCTTGTTGCAGAGCCGGGCTCTAGGTGCACCGGCTTCAGTAGTTGTGGCACACAGGCTCAGTAGCTGTGGCTTGCGGCCTCTAGAGCGCAGATTCAGTAGTTGTGGTGCATGGGCTTAGTTGCTCCGCAGCATGTAGGGTCTTCCCAGACCAGGGCTCGAACCCATGTCCCCTGCATTGGCAGGTGGATTCTTAACCACTGTGCCACCAGGGAAGCCCAGCATCAGAGTTTTGGTGAAAATATTAAATGCTTATATTTTTCTTCAAAAGAAAGTACTACCAAAAAAAGGTAATTTTATTTTCACTTCTTAAAATGTATTTTAAATATTTATTTCATGTATTTATTTCATGTAAGAATTAAACTTCATTTATTAACTAGTCAAGAAAATTTAGTGTAGTATGTAAATTTCATTTGGTAAGAAGAAACATTCTGCATCTATTAAATAGTATTTAACAGTAAAGTCTATCAAGTTTGCTTTAACAGAGAAGAATACAATACACATCATAAAAGAATAAGAGAGGAAGAGGGGTGGGTTGTTAGTTTACAACTGTGCTGTTGAAGTACTGCTCATTGATTACATGGTTTTAATTACCTTTTCCCAACATAGTAACAGCCTGTATTTTGCAGCTATTGGAATTTAAATTAGCAAATAAAATGGAATGTTTTCTTTTAATGAAGCCCCAACTTAGAAATCATAAATTCAAATATATGATGAAAAAAAATTCAAATACTTGATTCTCTGGCTTTCATCATTCATCCTTCCAGCATATTTGGCAAACCTATCATTCTCAATGTTACCTCTTAGAATATCCCTTGCTTTAACATCACTTGAGTAATTTCTACATTGTCTAATTTCATGGTTTTTGATTTTTTGGGTTTTTTTCCTTTTCTTTTTTTGTTTCTCATTACTATATTCCATATTCTATAACATTACACATTTTGTTGTATATATATAGTTTCTCCACTACTTTGAGTCTAAGCCTAGTTCCTTAGAGCAGAAGGAAATCAATCACAAATTTGCTTATATTTCCCCCCTATTGCTTTATAGTTTCTAATTACAAAGTTCTTTAAAGTTACTGGCCAGCCTCCTTTGTTAGCCCCGTTATTTTCACCTGTCCTGTAATTTCAGATTTTTCTACCCTTAAAATTCTCATCCAAAGACTATTCCTTTTCTTCACTGAAAGGAGATTATCTTGCTTACTAGTCATAGGAAAAAAACAAAAACAAAACTATCTGATACAATTTCCTCTATTCTTTTGCAAAAATTTTATAAACTGTATCAGCATGTGTCTTCTTTCCCTTCTTGACCTACAGTTGAAGAGGTTGTTCTATTAGACTTGAAGGAGTCCACCCTTCTCAAATTCTTCTTGATATATTTCCATTAATACTTTCTTCTCCTTAGGTTACCAATTTCCTTCTTATCAGCATTTAAACATATTCATATATCTCCCATCTTAGATAAAATTCTCATCTTAGATAAAAATAGCCAAATAAAGAGTTCTCATAACAGTAAGATTTCCTTCACATCTCATTCCCTTCCAACTCTCTTTGATCTCTTCTTTCTCTTTTAGTCATACTTCTGACAATAGCAAAGTCATTATTAGCATGAAAATGAAATAGATATATATTTTTTAAAGTCACTCAAATATTTGGGTCTGTTCGTTACTCCATAAGAATCTAATATACCTGACTTGATACAGAAATGTATTCCTGGGAATAGGATGGTGTCGTAACAAAACATGAGAAAAGGTATGGCACTGGGTTAAATACAGCGTGCAGGCTTCAAGAAATTGTTTTCAGAGGATGGATTCATGGTGACCCATGGTACGCAGTATTGCAACACTGTTAAAACTGTTGACTAAGATAAATTAGAATGCAGATTACACACCTAATGAACTCCTAAAGGAGAAAAGTGGTATCACATGGTTGGTTTCTGGCAGCTGCATTTAGTAAGATAATTCAAATAAGACATAAGAAAATAAACTGGCTGATTTTCAAGCAGGAATAAATAATAGGATTCAGAAATTTTTAGGTATTGGTGGTTTTGCAAACTCAAATGCTAAATATAAAGTTTTAAAAAATGTATGAAATGAAAAAAGGTAATTAAATATTTGCCTCAGTAGCAAGAATTAATGAGTTTTGCCTTTGCACCGATTTTAAAACCCCTCAATATATTTTGACAGTGTGAAGTAAATCCTTTCAGTTGGAAAAAGTGCTCAGGGAAAATCAATGGTATCCTGGATAACATAGAAGGCTACACTTAATGCCACTACTTCCTGTATTCCAATCAGTCTTCAAACCACTGTAATATGACCTTTTTGCTCACTGCTCCTCCAAACAAAACATCTTCAGGACATTGATATGTTCTCCGTCGTTTTCTCCAATACACATCTTTCAGGCTTATTCTATTTGACCTGTTGTCACCACTGGCAATCTTGCTTAAGTACTTCTTAATGTCTTTTTTTTGATCTCTTAACTCAATATTCTTCTGGTTTCACTCTTAGCCATGGCCTTTTTCTGACAATTTTCTTTGCCATTACACGCATGTTACATCTTTTGTAGTTGTCTCACAGTCCTTGAATATTCTGTTTTGTTTTATTTTCAGTCTTGATTCTTTTTCTTTCAGTTTTCAAAGGTTTTTTGATATGCCTGTAACTCAGATTCTTTCATCACCTGTGTCCAGTCTACTAGTGACTACATCACTGACATTCTTCATTTCTGAAGAATTGTGTTTTTGTTTTTTTGTTTTGTTTTGTGTTGATCTGTAGTATTTCCTTTTAGTTTTTTCTTAGGATTTTCATCTTTCTGCTTACATTGCCCATCTGTTCTTGCATGCTGTCTACTTTTTCATTAGAGCCCTTAGCATGTTAATCATAGTTGTTTTAAACTCCCAGTCTGATAATCCCAACATCTCTGCCATGTCTGGTTCTGGTTCCATGTCTGATGCTTGCTCTGTCTCTTCAAATTGTGTTGTTTGTCTTGTGGTATGCCTCATAATGTTTTCTTGAAAGCTGGACATGATGTACTGGGTAAAAGAAGCTTCTGTAAATAGGTCTTTAGTAATGTGGTGGTGAGTTATGGGGTGAGAGGAAGTGTTCCATAGTGCCATGATTAGGTCTCAGTCTTTTAGTGAACTTCACAACTTTCTCAGTTTTTCTTTTCCCCTTTGATGTGACAGGATCGCTAGAATGGGCTGGAGTTGGATATTTTCCATCTCTCACAAGGAAGGCAAGAGCAGGCCAGAGTTGCATATTTCCCTTCCCCCAGGGCAGTTAGGCTCTGATAATACCCCAGCAGCTAACAATCTGGTTAACAAGTTTCCCCTGAGGGCAGGCCTTGTTAAGAGGAAAAGAGTGCTCTGGTGTATTTCAAGATGGTTCCTTTTCCCCTCTCCCTGCGGGAAGCACAAAGAGATTTCTCTCCAGTGTTTATTACAGGAATCTGGTCGAGCTCCTGGAGGTAAGTCTCACAATATTGTGGGGGCCTCTCTTTGATTGTGTCCCCCTGGAGCCTTTAAACTCTTTATGTCGTCCTCACTGAGCCTCCAACAATTTGTCAATAACGGTCCAGTTTTCCTCCTAGCGCTGGTTCCCACAGTGGCTTTTGCTTCTGAGTCTCTGCTGGGGTAAGACTTTGCCCGCCTATCTTTCCAGTCTTGCGGGGAGCAGTTTGCCCTGTGTCCTCCTCTCTCTTACAAGTCCAAGAAGGATTGTTAGTTTTTCAGTCTGTTCAGCTTTTTACGTGTAGCGTCGATTGAAAAAAAATGCACAACCTAAAAGTTGAGAATTATGTTTTATTCGGTGGACAAAACTGAGGACGTAAGCCCAGAAGACAGCCTCTCAGACAGCTCTGAGGGGACTGCTCCGAAGAGTAAGGGAGGAGCTAGGATGTATAGGAGTTTTTGCAACAAAAACCAGGGAGTCAGAACATCAAAACATTACTGTTAATTCAAGGTAACCAGACATCTCAGTTTAATGAATTTAGCACTTTTCTATGTATGGGAAGATGCAAGAGTCTGGCTCATTGAACTCATTCCTTTGATATGCAAGTTAAAACACCTAGGGCCAGTAGCCTGTTCTTCATCCTAATCCCCTCAGGGTGCATAGTTTGGGGACAGCTGCAGGCCAGTGGCTTGATGGCCACAACATCCTTTGTTTACTGTGGGTGAAGAATGCAGGCGACATTCTTTGCTCACAGTAGTTAGGACACAGCGGTGACTCCCAAGTGCCTTACATGCTGAACTGGAATTCTGCCGATTCAGTGTGCATACTTTCTTCTCATGTAGCTCTCTCACAAGTGTTGAGTGTCATTGTTCTGTTCTAGGTTTTCTTCTCTTTTCTACACTCCACTCTGCATTGTCCCATATTTGTATATACTGAATGCACGTCCAAATCTGTTTCTGGTTCATATTTTTTTTTATATAAATTTATTTATTTTATTTATTTTTAGTTTTGGCTGTGTTGTGTCTTTGTTGCTGCGCATGGGCTTTCTCTAGTTGTGGCGAGCAGGGGCTACTCTTTGTTGCAGTGCACGGGCTTCTCATTGTGGTGGCTTCTCTTGTTGCGGAGCACAGGCTCTAGGCGTGTGGGCTTCAGTAGTTGTGGCACACGGGCTCAGCAGTTGTGGCTCGCAGGCTCTAGAGCACAGGCTCAGTAGTTGTGGCGCACGGGCTTAGTTGCTCCGCGACACGTGGGATCTTCCCAGACCAGGGCTCGAACCTGTGTCCCCTGCGTTGGCAGGCAGATTCTTAACCACTGTGCCACCAGGGAAACCCCTGGTTCATATTTTTACTTAAACTTTATAACTATTAATCTTACTGTCTTTTGTACATTATTTCTGAATTACCAAAAATGAATAAAAGTGCATGGTCAAGAATAGGTGTTCAGGGACTTCCCTGGTGGTCCAGTGGTTAAGACTTCACCTTCCAATGCAGGGGGTGCAGGTTTGATCCTGGTTGGGAGCTAAGATCCCACATGCCTCTCCACCAAAAAGCCAGAACATAAAACAGAAGCAATATTGTAACAAATTCAATAAAGACTTTGAAAATGGTTCACATAAAAAATAAAATGGTGTTCAGTGGGTGGTAAACTATGATATTTACAAATGTACCCTATATACAGCAAAAAATATTTATATAGAATTACATAAAATTGTTATAAGAAACAAATAAAATATATACCAAAAATATATCTTGAGAATTAGAATGTGGTACCACCACAAAACGTAACCAATTTATATAAGATACAAAATGTATAAGCGTTGAACCATGGCAATGACTGTACGTTAAAATATTGGGGTTGAATTGCGAAAAAATTGCAAATAATGGTAAATATTTCTTTGTCAGAATAAAGAATTATATATGGTACTTACCTGAGATTATGACAAAATGAAATGTTCTGCAAAAGTAATTTTTATAGATGACTGATTTATTTCTCTTGATGTGCCACAAGTTTGAAAAAATACCAAGTAAAATGTTTGTGTCATTTTTTTCAAATTAGACGCAGTTTTCCCTTCCTCAGTAGAATAAATTAAATATGATATGCTTTCTCATGATGGCTCAAGGTCATATCAACAAATATTAATGAGTTATAGTCATACAGTGATACTCATTGGTGCTAATGAGGTACACAGAGGTTTTTTTCTTTTTCTTTTTCTTTCTTTTTTTTTTTTTTTAACTTTGCAAATTTTCTGTTTTGAAAATAGTGGAGATAACATTTCTCTGATCTTTTGGACTTGGCCATGCCTTTTGAAAGCACCCAGTACTCTCTCCCTGCCTTTTATATAATACCTGCTCTCTTACTCAACTTCTAATATAAAGGTAAAAGTATACTGTGTTCAAAGAAAACAAATAACTATGCTACTAAAATTCTAACTAATATAAGAATAACTATATTATATATATATATGATAGAAATCTTATATGTATAAACATATATTGTTTATTTATTTTTCTGGGATTTAAAAAACTTACCTGTAGGCTCTGTGATCTCCATATGAGTTGTTTGTACTTGTGAATTGGAGGAAAACCAGGATGTGAGCTCTTATTACATTACTGTTAATACTGGACACATATAGTAGTGTTCGGGTAACAGCAGTGTTAAACCCAAAGGCACAAGTGAAAATATTTTGTATGATTCCTCCATGACACTTTAGGTCTAAATTTTGCATAAGAATCATATGAAATTTATTGTAAAATAATAAGAGTTTATAACTGTGAACTAGAATGAGTCTACAAAGCAATACCACTTATAAGAGCTTGCAAATAATTTAAGATCCAAAACTGTAAAAACCAGGCTGCACCTCACCTGAAAATCCTATTGTCATGTGGCTAGTACATAATTTTATTTTCATATTTTAAATCAAGAATGCTATGAAATGTACTACAGAGAAGACTGTTCAGATCAATGTTCTGCTTTTTTATATTTTTAAATGCTAATATTTATATATGTGGCACTTGCATGATAATAGCTAAATACTAGCAAATCAAATTTTAATATGATATAAAGTTGGTGATATATATTAGAATGTAGTACAGATTTCAAAATGAGAAATGATCGTTAAAGCCAGAATTCTGTAGAGATATGAAGTAGAAGTGGGAAAATAGTTTGCACATTATTTCCATCCCAAATATTTTGAAGTTATAAGACTCTGTAAAACTCTGTGAATCTCTTTTTATTATGTAATTCATTGTAGAACTTGTGAAATTCAATAAGAACATCAATATGGCAGGTGATTTTAAACTTGCAAGTCACTGCACAGCTGAGTTTCTGAAGGGTAAAGTTTATGTCTCCTCATATTTAACTTGAAGTCATCAGAGGGCCTGGCATATATTATACAATCACAAATTTTTGAAGAAATTAATGTATGCTAAATTTAAAGATGATCCAAGTGTTTTCAAAACAGAAAACTGGAAATTAAATTTTATTTTACAAAGTAAGATAATATCACTTTTTTTTTTTCTCCTGTATATTTTTTAGTCTCTGTAATCAAAAGAGTACAGAAACATGATCTTTCTTATCTTGAATTATATGAACTGTTCACATTTTTGGATATATACATTTACTGCACTTTTACGTAATTTTTTCATGCCTGACTTTGTCCAGTGTGCAACTGTCTAGCAGGTCAGCACTTATGTAACAGTTGCTCAGTGAGAAATATAAACCCTAATCTTGTAACTGGCCATCAAGGTAAAAAAAGGATAAACATACATGGCACAGGAAATAATAACTAGAAGCTTTATAAAAGAAAGGTATAAAAAGCAAGGTACTCATTGTGAATTATGTACTTAAATATGAAAATGTGAATGGAATTAATTAGGGAAATTTTGCTTAAGAACCACTGTAATCAGCTATTTGAAACATTGTATTTGGCAAGTATCACTTTAGTTTCACAAACTTTTAATTTATTGTTTTCAAGTTTATGAGACTGCTTTGGATTTCTTGTAATCCTTAGGAAAACTGTAAATTTTAATTATTAGTTTCATTAGATACTATCTGCTAGTGTTAATTCATCCAATATTGACTGAGCACCAATCTTGCAATAAGCACTGTGTGAAGCTGTGGGTAGACATTACTGTATCATAAACAATTTCACACACAGATAATCACACTGCAGAAGGAATAAGATATGGTCTGAAGAGTGCCTTCAAGAGTTGTAGGTTGTGACTGAATAGGTGTGAGTTCAAGTTCATGGAGAAGGTTTAGCTGAATTTTCGCTGAGATGGCATTCAGGGAAAGCTCTTGAGAGGTGAGCAGTTATGAGCTCAGTCTTTATGACTGTGACTATAGTTTGGCCAAGAATTGCTTGCAATTCACTACTTGAGGGCACTATGGGCCATGAGAGTTCAGTAACAATTAGGATATGTCTGCTGTAACAAATTTTGATTATGTATTAGAAAATTCTTCTTTTTAAAAAAAATTAACACCTGGTTTTCTTTTTATTTTTTTATTGTTATTTTTTCGCCATACCACGCGGCACGTGGGATCTTAGTTCCCCGACCAGGGACTGAACCTGTGCCCCTTGCAGTGGAAGCATGGATTCTTAACCACTGCACCGCCGGGAAGTCCTAGAAAATTCTTGGGTAATATTCATAGAAACGAAGACCAGAAATCATCTGAAATTTTGGTGATAATTTTTTTTTCCAAAAGAAGATATTTTTCATGCATAAGAATATAGAACACTTTAGAATTAGAGACTGTGGTGACAAAGAATTTTATCTCTATACATAGCTTTACTTAAAACTATCACTTAAAAGTGGTATGGAATAAAACTAATAAAAGATGGTGGTTTGGTTTTTCATATAAAAGTTAAAAGAAAATAAAAATGAATGCATGTGATTGGGGCAAAAACATTTTTATAAATAAACATATTATAATGAATGTAAATTGGATTTCTAACTTATGGCATAATATTAAATATAACGTCTACAGGTGGAAAATCATACATATTCAAGGTTTGCCTAATTATTTTGACTAACTTTGGCAAGGCTGGGTTGTGAAATTTTATTACTCTTTTTTCTTTTTTTCTTTTTCCAAATTGGCTTGCTTAGAAATTCAAGGATGAACTTAGAATGGAAGGGTTTTTAAGTTTAGTTTAAAGTTTTCATTGGAGAATGTTGCTTTATACAAATGTAATGGGCTCCAATTTTTAAAATATACATATTTTAAAAATATGATAAAATTGTCATTCATTTTATTTCATATAAAATGAATTTGTTAAAAATGCACAATAAAGTTCAGTCACATTCTTAAGTTATCATACCCTATAATGGAAAAAGGCAATACATGTTGGAGAATTATTTTAAAAACTACAGGAAGCCTAATAAGTTTGATCTCTTTGATGATTTAAAAAATATATCTAACCTGTATTTTTATTAAATTATAAATTAAACTATAAGTTAGGTATATAGGTTAGTTGTAAGTGTTCTTGGAATAAAAATAGTTTTGTTTTTTTTTTAAAGATCTCTCACTTGATTTAGCTATATTTTCTCCAAAAATAAGAGTGTACTGTATGTATGTTCTATTTCTAGTATCCATCCACTTTATTAATGTCAAAATGTTGAAGTAAGAAAATGAGTTTAACAAACAGGATCAATTAGGTAAATTTAATTATATAGAGAAATGTATGTCTCAGTGTAAATTAAGTTCATTCTACATTTGACTATAACATTTCACATTCAAAACAGAGATTGCTATAATCTTTCAAATTACAAAATTGAGTTGAACTACACATTAAGGGGATATAATTTTAAATACTGTAACCTTTATAGATCACCTATGACAATGGTTTTTCTTTCTTTGTTATTTTCCCATCTGAATAACAATTAAGAGGTTTGTGTTATACTAGTATGGAATATCTGTTTCTGAGGATAGTCCAAAATTGATGTCATTTGGATATGATACACTGTTAATAGTTAGATAAAAAACTCTGGCAACATGCCGATAAAACTCAAGAGATAAAATCCCCTTTCATAACACAGCGCCAATTTGAATTAAAAAAAAAAAATGATTCTAACGAAATTAACTTTTAAGTACTCTCAGTTGTCCACTGAAAACAAAAGTCAGTGCCTCAGTTTGTCTCTTTCTCTCTCTTGTGAAGATGTGGAGTAATTGAGGAAACAACCTGAATTTGTTCTATGCCCAGAATTTAACTACCTGGCTAATATTCTATGCACAGCTGCCAAGAATGTAGCTAAAGAAGAAGCACAAAATATATTGAAAAGTAAATAAAGGTTGCTATTTTTAAGCATTTCATGATAATTAAAAATCATTTGTGCATGATATCATTAGTTGCAGTTAAAGGAAATGATAGGATAAGTATAATATTCAATGTGTATCATTTATATTATATAAAATTATATGTATTATATGTAATATATATGCACATGACTATGCACATAATTATGATATATAAACTCATGTATTTGGGTTTCCTAGCTAGAACTGAATGTGCTCCCATAGACTAATTATCTGGATTGAATGTAGAGAGACAATGAAAATGAAAAGTTTTATGCTATAGTAGTAAATGCTAAAATTCACACCAGAACATGGAAGACCCCTTTATATTTACAGTGTTAAAGTGCATAAAAACACTAAATAGCTCTACCCTCCAATTTTAAGAAGGGAATCTGAGAACCATGAAGGTTAGTGATTCATGATCACCCACTAAACATTGTCAGATTAGGACTATAATTTGTATCTTTTTATTCCAAAAGTGTGTCTCATTTTATCATACAACATTGTCATTATATTGGAAACAGATCTTTGTAGAAGAGAGTGGACATCTTTAATTGAGAGTGGGATGGGTACTTTGATGGAGGAATATATGCCAGTTATGTCACCTCCATTCACATTCATAACTTGCTTTGAAAATTTTAACAGGTTTATTGAGGTATAAGTGATATACAGTAAGCTGCACATGTTGATAGTATATAATTTGACAGGATCTGGCATATGTATACATCTATGAAAACATCACCACAGTCAACCCCAAAGTTTCCTTTCGTCTTTTTACATTTACGTCTTCCCGCCTCTCTTTGCCCCCTTTCTATCCCCAGTTAACTACTTATCTGCTTTCTGTTACTGTAGATAGCTCATATTTTCTAATTTTATGTAAATGCAATGATATAGTACGTATGATTTTGGGGTAGGAGGGCTGGCTTTTGTCACTCAGCAAAACTATGTAGAGATTCACCTATGTTTTGTCATTTGTACGTTCCTTTTTTGTGTGCGTGCTGAATAGTGTTCCATTGTAAGGATATACAATATTCATATTTGCAAAGTGATACATACTTGTGGTGTTTCTCATTTTTGACTATTACATTTAAAACATTTGAGTAAAAGTACATGCTTTGTCATATACTTTTATTTATCCTGGGAGTAGGAGTAGAACAACAAGTGTATGCTTAACTTTAAGAAATGTTTTCCAAAGTGGTTGCTCCATTTTACCAGAATATGGTTGGTCCATATTTGGACCAGCAATGTGTGATGATTGCAGCTGCTGATACTAACCAACACTTTTTTTTTATGTTCAGTCTTTTTAATTTTAGCCATTCTGAGAGGTCTTTTGTATTTCCATATATATTTTAGAATTTTTTGTTCTAGTTCAGTGAAAAATACTATTGGTAATTTGTTAGGGATTGCACTGAATCTATAGATTGCCTTAGGTAGTATAGTCATTTTGACACTATTGATTCTTCCAATCCAAGAACATGGTGTGTCTTTCCATCGGTTTCTGTCATCTTTGATTTCTTTCATCAGCGTCTTATAGTTTTCAGAGCACAGATCTTTTGTCTCCTTAGGTAGGTTTACTCCTAGGTATTTTATTCTTTTTGATGCTATGATAAATAGGATTGTTTCCTTAATTTCTCTTTCTGATCTGTTCTTGTTAGTTTATAGCAATGCAAGAGATTTCTGTGTATTAATTTTGTATCCTTCAACTTTACTGAAATCATTGATGAGTTCTAGTAGTTTTCTGGTAGCATCTTCAGGATTTTCTATATATAGTATCATGTCATCTGCAAAGTGACAGTTTTACTTCTTCTTTTCCAATTTGGATTCCTTTTATTTCTCTTTATTCTCTGATTGCCGTGGCTAGGACTTCCAAAACTATGTTGAATAAAAGTGGCGATAATGGACATCCGTGTCTTGTTCCTGATCTTGGAGGGAATGCTTTCAGTTTTTTTACCATTGGGAACGATGTTGGCTGTGGGTTTGTCATATATGGTCTTTATTATGTAGAGGTAGGTTCCCTGTATCCCAATTTTCTGGGGAGTTTTTATCATAAATTGGTGTTGAACTTTGTCAAAAGCTTTTTCTGCATCTATTGAGATGATCATATGGCTTTTATTCTTCAGTTTGTTAATGTGGTGTATCACACTGACTGATTTGCAGATATTGAAGAATCCTTGCATCCCTGTGATAAATGCCACTTGATCATGGTGTATGATCCTTTTAATGTATTGTTGGATTCAGTTTACTAGCATTTTGTTGAGGATTTTTGCATCCATGTTCACCAGTGATATTAGCCTGTAATTTTCTTTTTTGTGTGGTATCTTTGTCTGATTCTGGTATCAGGGTGATGGTGGCCTCATAGAGTGAGTTTTGGAGTGTTTCTTCCTCCCTGCATTTTTTTGGAAGAGTTTCAGAAAGATAGGTGTTAATTCTTCTCTAAATGTTTGATAGAATTCATCTGTGAAGCCATCTGGTCCTGGACTTTTGTTTGTTGGAAATTTTTTTTTTTTTTTTTATAAATGGTGGCTATTTATTGGCTAGTACATTCTTATACTTGTTACCCTCAGAACCCTGCACAGTGCTCTGTAGAGGGTTTTGTGTTCAGTGTGTTTTTTTGTTGTCAATATTATTATGCCTGGAGATAATTCATTCAACTGAAACACACCCAGGAGGAACTGTTCAGAACGTGTGGGTCTTCGTTTCTGTGCAAGGGCTTTCTCTAGTTGTGGCAAGCGGGGGCCACTCCTCATCGCGGTGCGCGGGTCCCTCACCATCACGGCCTCTCCCGTTGAGGAGCACAGGCTCCAGGCGCACAGGCTCAGCAATTGTGGCCCATGGGCCCAGTTGCTCCGCGGCATGTGTGATCTTCCCAGACCAGGGCTCGAACCCGTGTCCCCTGCATTGGCAGGCAGATTCTCAACCACTGCGCCACCAGGAAAGCCCTGTTGGAAATTTTTTAATCACTGTTTCAATTTCAGTACTTGTGATTGGTCTGTTAATATTTTCTATTTCTTCCTGGTTCAGTCTTGGAAGGTTGTATCTTTCTAAGAATTTGTCTGTTTCTTCTAGGTTGTCCATTTTATTGGCCTATAGTTGTTTGTAGTAGTCTCTTGTGATCCTTTGTATTTCTGCGGTGTCAGTTGTAATTTCTCCTTTTTCATTTCTAATTTTATTGATTTGAGTCCTCTCCCTTTATTTCTTGATGAGTCTGGCTAAAGGTTTATCTATTGTGTTTTTATCTTCTCAGAGAACCAGCTTTTAGTTTCATTGATCTTTGCTATTGTTTTCTTTGTCTCTATTTCATTTATTTCTTCTCTGATCTTTATGATTTTGTTCCTTCTACTAACTTTGGGTTTTGTTTGTTCTTCTTTCTCTAGTTGGTTTAGGTGTAAGGTTAGGTTGTTTATTTTATATTTTTCTTGTTTCCTGAGGTAAGATTGTATTGCTATAAACTTCCCTCTTAGAACCGCTTTTGTTGCATCCTATAGGTTTTGGACCGTCATGTTTTTGTTGTCATTTGTCTCTAGGTATTTTTTGATTTCCTTTTTGATTTCTTCAATGATCCATTGGTTGCTGAATAGCATATTGTTTAGCCTCCATGTGTTTGTGTTTCTTACCATTTTTTTTTTCCTGTAATCGATTTCTAATCTCATAGTGTTGTGGTCGGAAAAGATGCCTGATATGATTTCAATTTTCTTAAATTTACTGAGGCTTGCTTTGTGGCCCAAGATGAGAATATCCTGGAGAATGTTCCATATGCACTTGAGAAGAAAGTGTATTCTGCTCAGTGTGATTATGGGATTGCTTGTTTATGTTTTGTCTTGAATGCCATTATGAGTTCCTTGACAATGAAAAATGGAATATTAGTGGATTGCACTGACAATAAAATTTATTAAATTAATATGTGTTGGGCTTCCCTGGTGGTGCAGTGGTTGAGAATCTGCCTGCCAATGCAGGGGACAGGGGTTCGAGCCCTGGTCTGGGAAGATCCCACATGCCCCGGAGCAACTAGGCCCGTGAGCCACAATTGCTGAGCCTGCACGTCTGGAGCCTGTGCTCCGCAACAGGAGAGGACGTGATAGTGAGAGGCCCGCGCACCGCGATGAAGAGTGGCCCCCACTTGCCACAGTTAGAGAAAGCCCTTGCACAGAAACGAAGACCCAACACAGCCATAAATAAATAAATAAATAAATAAATAAATAAATAAATAAATAATATGTGTTATTGTAATAATTGCTGAAGCAAGGGAATTGGGTGGCAAGAGGCTATTGTACATGACCATTATGTTTGTAATGATGAGTACAGGATCTGTGTGGTGGAATCTGATTGTGAATGCACCAAAGAGCTTATGTAAAGGAAATCCAAGCTTACAACTTTACATTTTCAGCTCAGGTGATAGAGAACCCGAGAGCTCCCATGAAACCCTCAAAAGAATCACCTAACAATCTCTTATTCCTTATTGTTTTAAGACAGAGCTCACTGAATATCAGAACCAAATTGTAATCATATAGCTTTCAGGATTACAGCATATGTTGAATTCATAGATTTCTCCTGTCTCTCAGGTGAAGTATTTATTTTGAAAGAGTAATTTAAGGCCTGTGTTTCCTTATTGATCTTCTGTCTGAATGATCTGTCCATTGATGAAAGTGGGATGTTAAAGTCACCCACTATTATTGTGTTACTGTTGATTTCTCCTTTTATGGCTGTTAGCATTTTCCTTATATATTGAGGTGATCCTCTATTGGATGCATCTGTATTTATAATTGTTATATCTTCTTGTTGGATGATCCCTTAATCATTATGTAGTGTCCTTCTTTGTCTCTTGTAACATTCTTTATTTTAAAGTCTATTTTGTCTGATATGAGTATTGCTACTCCAGCTTTCTTTTGATTTCCATATGCATGGAATACCTTTTCCATCCCCTCACTTTCAGTCTGTATGTGTCCCTAGATCTGAAGTGGGTCTCTTTTAGATAGCATGTATATGGGTCTTGTTTTTGTATCCATTCACCCTGTGTATGTCTTTTGGTTGGAGCATTTAATCCATTTATATTTAAGGTAATTATCAATATGAATATTCTTATTGCCATTTTGTTAATTGTTTTGGATTTGTTTTTGAAGGTCTTTTTTCTTCCCTTCCTCTTTTGTTCTATTCTCTTGTGATTTGATGTCTATTTTAGTGATGTGTTTGGATTGCTTTTACTTTTTTGTGTGTATCTATTGTAGATTTTTGGTTTGTGGTTACCATGAGGTTTTGATATAGCAGTCTGTATATCTACAAGATTGTTTTAAGCTGCTGATCTGTTAATCTCAAATGCATTTCCAATGTCCTGCATTTGTACTCCTCTCACGATTGCTGGTTTTGATATCATATTTGTGTGTGGATGATTTCCTACCTTTACTTTATGTTTGCCTTTACTGGTGAGTTTTCCCATACGTAATTTTCTTGATTCTAGTTGTGGCCTGTTCTTTTCCACCTGGAGATGTTCCTTTAGGATTTCCTGTAACGCTGGTTTGGTGGTGTTGAATTCTCTTAACTTTTGTTTGACAGTAAAACTTTTGATTTCTCTGTCAAATCTGAATGAGAGCCTTGCTGGGTAGAGTATCTTGGTTGTAGGTTTTTCCCTTGCATCACTTTAAATATATTGTGCCACTTCCTAGGAGTACTTTAAAGCACCATGTAAACACTAAACCTCATGAAAGGTAATATAGACATCAAACTGAAAGCTTAATGTTGATCTACTTCTTATAAATATATTTTGACAAGATTAATTACTATATTACATATTATACAATGCAAATCTATATTAGTATTATCTGTCAAATTAGAAGTCTCTACATAAAAAGGTATATAATATAGTTAATATATTACAATTCTGAAAAGGTCAAATTTGCTTATTCATTCCACAAATAGTTTTCAGCTAATATGTAACAGGCATTGTTCTAGAAACTGGAGGAAAGGCAGGTGCCAAGCATATGCCTGCCCTTTTAGAACTTACATTGCCTTGGAGGGAGACAAGTAAAAAGAAAACAATAATACTGTGTTGTATATTTGAAAATTGCTAAGAGAGTAGATCTTAGAAATCCTCACCACGAGAAAAGAAATTTGTAATTATGTGTGGTGATGTATGTTAACTAGAAATACTGTGGTGATCTTTTCACAATTTATACAACTATTAGTTCATTATGTTGAAATCAATATACCTGAAACTAATATAATGTTATATATCAATTATACCTCAATTTTAAAAAAGCATTTGGTTAATTCTTGAATTAGATAGTCACTGTCTTATATTTGTATTTTTGAAGATACACAGTCAAAATTAGTGTTATAATGTTGAAATATTTTTAAATTCATGAATTAGAAATCTATTTGTAATTTGGAAAAAAATTAGTGAAGAAAAATTTTAAAAATGATAAAAGACAAACTAATTGAATAAAATCTACATTTAAATTTTATGAAGAAAGTTTCTATTCAGCACTAAAATATATAATGACATATATGTTAGTAATGATTGCTTGATCTTCCTCCTCTTGTTTTAAAGCTCTTTTTAAAAAAATTATCATTCTTGTATCTCCACAAATAAAGCTATACTGAACTCAGCTTTTTTTTCTTCCTGTATGATGTATATGTACATACATATATATGTACATATATATGTACATTAATGAAGTAAGCACCTTATCTACGTAATATATTACAAAATTTTGTCTTACTCATTACAACCCCAATAATAGTCCCTATTTAGTCTTTCTTTTTTGAGGCAAATTTAAATATGTTTGTGTTGGTTAGGATTCTTACAAGTAACAAAACCACTTGAATTAAAATGGCTTAAGCACTAAAGTTGTGTAATCATTTCACTTAAATAGTACGTTTTGAGATAGGCAGTTCCAGGGTAGATGCAGCCACTCAAAGGAAACATCAAAGATCTGTATTGTTTATTTCCATCCTGCTGTTCTATTCTTGCCTATTGGCTCTTTGTCTCTTGTTGCTTTATGGGCAGAAGAGGTCGCAGCATCAAGAATCACAGCACCAGTCAATTCAAGCAGCAAGAAAGAGTAGGATATTTTACCTATCTCAATTTTTGGGTGCAATATTCTTTGAATAAAATGTCTCCTTAATACTCTAGAATTGGGATATGTGTCCATCTTTAAAGCAATCATTGGCAAAGGATAATGAAGTAAGCACTCTTCACTTAGTTTAGAAAATGAACTTCATAGAGGATGTAAGGGATTTAAGGTAGGGGCCCACCTTTACTGAAAATATTGTACCAAACATAGTTGTGTTTCCTTAAATGCAGGAGGAAGAAAGGTACACGTATTGTATAAACACAACAATATCTGATACATTTTTTAAAACTCAGAAATTTCAAGCAAAGTAAGTGGAACTGCCCAAAGGCAACATATAAATTTCATTTGAATTTAGTAATGGGAATGTCTAGTCCAATATTTTCATTGCTCCAATTTTCTCTAACTTCTAAAATGTTTGGCTATCGTGTTTAGATATAAATCAGATACCTCCTGAATTCCAGCTCTCATTCCTTATTTTGTATCCCAATCATTGTCAATTTGAAACTTGCTAGTGATGAGACAGTTACTCATTTCTCCTATCAATAAATTTCCGGCGTTTTTAGAATGATTGTCTGTTTGACTCTATAAAAACATGATCATCCTTATAATATATATCCTTTAAAATTTTTCTTCATTAATGTTATATTACTTTAAGCATAGTTAATTTGTTTTATAAGCTGTTTCATAGCTCATTTTTATGAATGCTGTAAGTCTTCAAACACATGGTTAATTTTCTGATTATAGTGTTTATGTATGCTAATATATTTCTCAAGTAAAGAAAAATGTCATTTTATAAGAAATAAAGGCCATAATTAAGTTGAAATGTCCACAAAATAAGAGGTACCTTGTGTTTTTTTTGCCATGAGATAAGGTGATACCTATACAATGCCAAGGGTAGTAGACATTGGAATGGAAAAAGAGAATGTAAAATATTTTACTAATTTCAAATATTTTAATGTTGTCTGTTATGCATGTTTTGACTCAATGTGATTTTTTTTTTTAATCTTTCTCAATTTTATCCTATCAGCTAGTTGAATTCAGTGGTTGAGACTCAGCTGGCACAGTTTCTGGTTCTGGCTCTGAAATGACAGAGTGTGCTGGGTTGGATACTGCTTGAGGGCAGTAGGCTCAGAAATCATTCCCAATGCTAAGGCAGGAGGGCAGGAAGAACCAGATGTGGATTTGGAGAAATTTTAGTGTGCATGGCAGAAGATACTGAGTAATTATCTAGCAACATGGAATAAAATATCAGTCCACATTAATGTAAATACTATGGGCTTTAATAAAAATAAAAATCTGAGATTTTCTGAAAAGATTAGAACAAGTTAATATCATTTCCCATTCTTGTTTCTGTAACTAAATTTTAAACTGTAGTATCAATGTCATAAATTTAATTTTTAAACATTTTATTATTCTTTAAGTATCACTAAAACTGTATAAGGCATATAAAGGATATATCATATTTAATTATGTTTATAATTTGAAAAGAACGTAGAACTATAGATTGAGACAGTTGTTTTCTTTCAAGGAGAGAAAATAGATATCTGGGTAGATTGGGATTTCTCACCCAAGTAAAGGTGAAGTAAAGATCATACATTCACTCCATCCATTCATTTTCCTAAGTACATTTAAAAAACCTGGTCAGCTAATGTTGGCACATGAGTTGATTTCATAAGGGATAGAGGCTAGGTTCTAGGGATAGCTGCTTTCACTGCTTAGTTATCTAACAATGACTGGTGCTATATTGGATAGACAAACACTGTTACAGGAGATGAATTATGGGCCACACATATTGTCAATTCTTGAAGACACTTCTTAGGATTGCTTTTCTCGTAGCCCGAGACAACAGATGTGAAGAGAAGAGATTTTTTTTTTCATAAAAATCATTATGCAAAGCTATTAAAGGGGATAGATATCATCAAGTTGCTAACACTTAGTATTTAATACCATCTATTAATTTAGTATTTTTTTAGAATCCCAGAAATTTGAAAATACCAATTGAGAACTGAAAATGTGATGATTTAGAGAGGAAGTGAGATGCTCTCTTGCATCACTTTCCTCTCCGATTCACCTAACTATCCAGAACATGGGCAGGGAAAGAGTAGGCATTACCAGATGCTAACTATTTCAAAAGTAATGGGAAAATCATAACTGAAAGAACAAAGCTCAGAGAAAAAGGCAAACCTTTGCCTGTGGTAGCCTTAGCATTGCACCTTATTGATAACATTGGGTCAGCTTCAATGAGGGAAAGGACCATAGAAACACGTAGGTGAAATGAAACAACCAACACAATGATGAGTGGGCTTTTAGGTTTCTTTCTCTCTTGTAAATAATGAGATCCTCCTATCCCTCTCCATCTATACCCTGGGAGTTCAGTTCATTGACAAAAAAGGTTCTATAGTAAGAGTATTTTTAAAACTCATTCTCAAGAAGTTAATAAATACATACTTTCATTTGCTTTTTCAGAGAACTCATTGCAAAGCTATACTAAAACATAATGCCCTTGACATAGCACATACTGCATTAAGGCTGAACCATTCTTCCCTCAGATTTGCATGTAAAGTCATTTCGTCATATTTTCTAGACTTCGAAATATATCATAATTGTTTATCTCCCGGGAACCCTGGACTCACACATAGTGTAGTAAGATAAAATATTTAATTAACCAATAATTACTCAGCTCTTTTTGTTCTTCTGTATGTATTTTTGGACACAGTAATATATTCTCAGGCAATGTAAAAATAAAGGTTAATTTGTGCTCAACTTATAACAAATCTCCATGGTGTCTGAACAGAATTTATATCAGACAATGAAATGTGAATTTAAATAGCTCTTCTCTAAGAGAAGATAAACGAAAAAAGAGGGCCAAAAAGATGAATAGACAAAATGCATTGAGGTATATTTGTTTCTTTGTATGTCAAGTGCACAAACCAAGTTGGTTTCCATTTTAGGGCATTCTGATACTGTGTGCCGGTAAAGCATACTGTATTATGTGGTTTCCCATGGATATAATCCCTGCCTTAAGGGTTTACAGCTTGAACATTCAGAGCTATCCAAGCAGCTCATTTCAGACATATGCAGCTTAGCATGCTGACTGGTAGAAAAGCTGGCACTGAACTCTCAGTTAAGTTCCTGTGTCAGCATCATAAGCACAGGCATAAAAACAAGGATGAAAAAAACCAAAAACCAAAAAACAAGGATGATCTGTTCTATGTCTGTGACATAATCAATGAACTTCCAATGAAAGACAAATAGATTTCCAGAGTTCTCTAGTATTAAAAACTATTAAACTGAATAAATAAAGAATACTGAAATATTAGCATCCCTATACTTAACATGGTTGATTTTTGCATAAAAATCAAAAAGTTCATTTTTATAATGAAACTGTGATTCTGTGATTATGAAAAAATGCTGGTGACATTTTGTTAAGTTTTCTTTTGCACATTTTTTTTTTTTCCTGGCAAAATTCTTGGTGGGGAACTTGAAACATCAAAATGAGCATTGGTCAATTAGAGGTATTTTAAACAAGAGTAGATGAAATATTTTTAAGTATGTTTTATTTAATCATTTAATTTATTTAAATCTAATTTACTTAATCATTTAATAATTTATTTAACAAATTTGAAAAGCTTTGACTGTATAGAGACATTTTAAAAAGTCTTATTCCATATGTAATATGAGTTCATCTAAAATATATCGTGTTTTAATAATTGTCATTAAATTGAGTAATAAAAAATCCCTAAGTATTAGAATACTAGGTATAAGAAACATATTTACATACAGAAAGACTCTGTTCTGGATCCCCTGTCCCAATATCTCAAGATATTATATGCATAGACCCATTCTAATATGACAATATGATATAAAAATGGAAGTGGCTGAATAAATTTACATCATTTGTATATATATATGTGATGTTTTACATGGATATAGCATGAGTACTGAGTCCCTTCATGCTGATATCAGGAATAAACATGCTTACTTAGAATTTAGGATATATTTTTATATGGAAACCCTGTAATACATATAATAGTTACATATGCTTAAAATTTATATGGTAGATGTAGCACAACTTTGTTTCTGATTTTATGAATAAAATCTGTAGTCTGAAGATCTAAACTTCTTTTTAAGCTTTTTGGATTTTCTTTTCTTTTTCTTAAACTTCATCAGCAAATATAGTCCATTTTCCAAATAATAAACCTATCCAAATTAGACATCTTTGTTCTCTTTATTTTTTCTACTAAGGAAGGTTTTTAAAAAATGGTACTGTAAAGAATATAACCAAACTATCATAAAATGCCTATTTATTAAAAATATGATGTCAAGTGTGACACAGATGAGGTCGAGGCAAGACAGTAATGATCATTTATTCTCTACTATAAAGTAATAATTTGTTTTATAAAACTTAAAGAAAATTATAACAGAAAGATATAATCAATCACATTCACTAAGCAATAGCTATTAACAGTTCAAGAGATACCAAATTATATATATATCCCAGGCACAAGGTGTTCAAAAATCTAATTCTTCAAGGAATAACTATAATTCTACTTAAATTTCAAATAGCAATAATATGTTTCTGAGAAGTAATGCGGCTGTCCTCTGTTCAAAAAAATTCATGCTTTACTAGAGCTGTTCCAGGCTACTTTTAAAATTTCCAGGCTAGGTTTTGCCTATGTTCTGCTCAGATAAAGTTGTCTATCCAGCTGAACTCTAGGGTGGAGGTAATGTTACTCTCCCAGTATAAGGCTATGAGTGCTTTACTAGGGTGACCAATAGAGACCCTTAGAAAGAGTAACTAGTTTAACACACAGCCACACACATAGACACACTACAACCTGGGACTGAGCTCTGGACCACCTGGAGTATAAATCAGCGACTAAATCCAAAGTGGTGTCCCAAGTAGGCTTGTGGAACAGAAAAAGAACATTATGTAAAAACCAAGGAAATCTGAATAGCATATGGACTTTAGTTAATATTACTATTATTAATGGTAACATGTAACATCAATGTAAGATGCTAATAATGACGAAAAATAGTACAGGGTATATGGGAATTCTTTGTGCTATCTTTGCATTTTTCTGTAAATCTAAACTGTACTAAAAAATCAAGTTCATTAAAAAAGTAGTGGTATAAGAAGCTAAAAAAGTATCATGCTTACTCCATCTACAGAGATAACATTTCAAAGTCTGGTTAGCTACTCTGTCCAGAGTCAAGTCCAGGTCTCCACATACCTCTTCTTCTGTCATGTCCACGTACTGCTTATTCAGTCTCTAATATATGGATAAAACTGTTAAATTACTAATCACCAGCAGACCTGTGTGACAAAGAGGGGAAATGGGAAAACTCTTAAATAGATGAGTTATAATGTTTAACAAAGAAATATGGTTAGATATATAATCCTTGTTTCAGCAAATATTATGAGCATTCTTTCTCCATTATACACTCTGTACTTCATTTTTTTCCCTTCAAGCGGTATGTTTTAGTATGTGTTCTGTAGCTGGTAGTGTGGTCTGGTCATTCATTCTTTAGGAACATGAGCCTTTAGTAGCCCTACTTCTAAGCGGCTGTCATGGTCTTCTATATATATTTTGAATATATCTCTATCTCTATATCTGTATATAGAGATAGAGACAGAGAAAGAGAGACAATAATAGAGACAGAGAGAGAGAGAGACAGAGAAAGGGTTCAGAACAGGCCTCCCCAAGATATGCCACTTTGGCATTTGGATTATTTCAAGCTAAAAGCAGTTGAGACTCAAGGTAAACTATTGCCCTTCCCTTAACTACATGGGAAAATTTAAATTGGGGATTTTTTTCCAGAAAAATAATTATTACCAGAGATAAATTTTATCTAAGTGGCCCCATCCATATGGCAGAACAAACATCTAATTATCTTCTTATCTTCCTGTGAATGACCCTCCTGTTCTTGGAAGCCCCAAGCCCCCATCCCATTCCTTAGCTCAGTATGGCATATACACTTCATTTTACCTTTTTGTCTCTGAACCTCTCATGTATGTGGGGTTTCTATAAATACGAAATTAAATTTGATTTTGTTCTGTTAATATGTCTCTTGTTAATTATGTGATTCTAATTCTTCAACTAGCCAAAAAGAACCAAAGAAGGGAAGGGGGAAGGGAAATGTTCCCCTTCCCAACAACGTTGGGAATTGTAGGTTTGAACTGTATGGTCCATTTATACACAGATGTTTTAAAATAAATACTACAGTATGACATGATCTGTGGTTGGTTGAAAATGTGGATGTGGAACCATGGATACGAAGGACGGGCTGTGGGACTTGAGCATCCTCAGGTTTTGGTATCTGTGGTGAGTCCTGAAACCAATCCCCCGCAGATACCAAGGGATGGCTGTTTGTGTATCTATATAGCTATCTATCTATATTTGCCTATTTATACAATTATATGAGAAGTATGAATTTCTGAATTAACTAAGTTGCAGTTCCATAATCTAGTTAAATGAACCCTGGGGTAATATTACTTCCTTGAATTTAAAAAACCTACAAAGAGTAGAGCCCATATTGCTACAATAAATAACAAAAATTCTATGAATGGATCAGAAATTGTAACAGAGAGATGTATAATTTATACTTCTCCACCTTCCTTTCCAAATCTACATATTTTGACTCTTGAAAAAATGTCACTATAGACTTTTCATTTGTTTGTTTATTTATTTATTTATTTATTTTTGGCTGCCTTGGGTCTTCGTTGCTGCATGCAGGCTTTCTCTAGTTGCAGTTAGTGGGGGCTACTCTTCATTGCGGTGCGTGGGCTTCTCATTGCGGTGGCTTCTCTTGTTGCAGAGGAAGGGCTCTAAGCACGCAGACTTCAGTAGTTGTGGCTCGCGAGCTCCATAATTGTGGCTTGTGGGCTCTAGAGCGCAGGCTCAGTAGTTGGGGCGCACAGACTTAGTTGCTCCGTGGCACGTGAGATCTTCCCAGACCAGGGCTTGAACCTGCGTCCCCTGTGTTGGTAGGCTGATTCTTAACCACTGCGCCACCAGGGAAGTCCCACTATAGACTTTTTATTCATGAGAATCATTTACTCCAAGCCCTTCAGTTTGTCTCCCAGAAGGTACCAAAATTTGGACATTTGGGAAATATGGTAAGACTAGTAGTAAACACATAAACAGGAGTTGATTGCCCCAAATATTTTGCTACAAAATGAGTTTCTAAATTGTATTAGGTTCTTCTCCGTATTTTTCTCTTCACACCGAAGTCTTTTATTCATATATGTACTTGACAGAGCCTATGAGACATGCCTTTTCCTAGCACCAAAAGAGTCTGGGGTGAGTTTATGGAATCCTCTTTGGGCAGGCTCACCTGTTAATGTGAGAAGGGTGTTCTCTAAAGATGGCTGCAGAGAAAGAGGTTGGGAGGGAGAGAGGCAAGAGAGAGAGAGAGATCTATAACCTCTCATTTTACAGATGAAAAAATGAAGACAAGGACTCTTGTTGAAATGTTTTCAAACAGCTATTTTAGTGCTCTAGAATCATTGATATTATGATTACTCTTTCTGTTAGTTGTGTATTGGAGAGTTCCCATAATATTTCTGTATGAATATGAAAGCAAATGGATCTGGACTTCATAAAATGGACTGATGTTGACTGTTTTCATTTTAAACCTGTTTACCTTGAGAAAATGTATCCTCTACATGTGGAGAGAAGACTTAGAATGAGGAGGTCAGAAATGCAATCTCTTGGGACAACATCAGTGCACAAAATGCACCACAGGAAACTATGATTCTGATGATGCATTCTGCAACTATGATTCTTATGGGGAAGGAGGTCAAAGGGGAAATACTAAATATACTTTCATAATTAAGAACATATAGAGATTACTTCAATTTTTTAAAGAATAGTCCATTAATTAGGAAAGTCTTTTTTCCATTTCTATCAGAAAAAAAAATTGGAGTTCAAGAAAAGTTTAAATTGTTAAAATGAGATATATGAGATTGATATATTAATAACAATTTTTTGAATACACCACAACTTACTTTATACCAAATAGAAGATAATATTTTATATCATATACATTGTATATATGATATTGTATATCATATATCATTCATGCCTGCTATTTTTCTATAGTTTATTGTTTGCCATTAATATATATTGTTGTTTTCATAATAGATATAATGTAAAAATTTTTTAAATTATTTTGTTATAAAAGGGGGCAAAGTTGTTTTAAAAGAAGTTCATTTATGACTTGACATTAATTGTCCAGGGAAATGCAAGGTGTGATATATTGATGCAAAGAGGTTTATTAATCTATTTTTGCCAACAAACTAGTCTGCATTTATATGTTATAAACCATAATAAATATAGTGAAAAGTACTTCAGTATTATATGTGTCTAAATTTACTGTCACATTGTTTTTTTCCTAATATTTTAAAGTAGAATTGTCTTTTTTGGTTGTTATAACTATCTTGATGATGGTAAAAGTCATAAAATAAAATATATTTAATATCACTTCATATATAGAAGTATGATTGAGGAAAAGTTACTTTATTGTCTTTAGAATGGCCATGTTTCTCTGATTCTTTAGTGTCCTTCTCAGTCATTATTAATGATCACATTTCATCTTTTTTCTGAAACCTTCAAACTTGTGTTTCTGATGCCCATAATTACCGTTGTATTAGAAACATAGGTGTTACCATAGTTATTTGGTAATTTGCATTGTGTCAAGAACTTTGAGAACAACTACAAGTTAATACAACATGCTGAATGACACATTTTCCTTGTCCTTATTATTAGGGCTTTAGAGAACTTGTGAATAGCTCTCCACCAGAGTCCTTAAGCATGAGAGAAAGACTCAAAAAAGTAGGCATTTCTGATAACATATCAGTAGGACATGGTTTGAGAATGTGGCAACAATGGGCTTTCTATGAGCACACTAAGAATTATACAAGTTTACCTCCTCCCTTCCACCATTTTCCATGTTTTCATCCCCACCACAGGCACAGCTGAACCATCACAAGCCTGGGCCTATTAGCACAAATATTCCTTACTACATGGAGGAGATAAAGCAGGATTCCTTCCTGCAGGCAGGCTGGCTGCCTAAAGAATTGAGTGAAAAAGTATCTGAGTCACAAGAAAGTGTATTTCCTCTCACATTTGTTGTGATTCTGAATATTTTGTATGAAGTTCCTGTTCATCTCTCAACCAAAGAAACTCACTTGAAGAGTTGATACCTTTACATTTGATTTCTCAAACTCTTTTTATCTTCTTTCCAAAAACTTTAAGAAAAAATAAGGCTTACCAATCTCAGTTGTGTGACTGAATGAGGACAGACACCATACAGTCTCAGCTTCCATAAATCACACTCACGAGAGCCTTTGTTCACCGGACTTTGATCACAGACTTCAGCATTCTCTCTGTTATCTTGCCTGAAGCAGGATCAGATTCACAGAAGTAGGCCATTTGATTCCCATTACTTTTGGTGAGTCCCTCCTTCCACTGGCAGAACGAGAGCAGTATTCTGGCTTAGAGCTCTTGAAATTGATACTACTACTGGGACAGGTGTTTCTGTAACAAAAGCAAGGCACAAAACCATTGTGAATTCTTCATGTTGGGATTAGAAAGGAAACGCTTTCCATCTATATTCATTTTGTTATTCAAATGGTGTTTTAGACATATCTTTCCCCTGTGCTGCAGTTCATACCTCTCTAGGTGAAGCCAAGAACAAACTATAAAGCCTTGCCTTGGCACCTGAGGTGTTCAATTGTGGTAAGACAGCCTCTTTAGAATTGTGAAAAACTGTTTCTAAAATAAATACCTGTGTGTCCTTCTGTATCATTTCTTTAGTATGGATTTTGCTTTTTCCAGCTCATAAAATGCCAATTTACATATATTATAAATTAGACCAAATGTTTTTTAAAAATAGTGCTGTTCATTAAAAGGATCATACACCATGATCAAGTGGATTTATGCCAGGAATGCAAGGATTCTTCAATGTACACAAATCAATCAATGTGATACACCATATTAACAAATTGAAGTAGAAAAACCATATGATCATCTCAATAGATGCAGAAAAAGCTTTCGACAAAATTTAATGCCCACTTATGGTAAAAACCGTCCAGAAAGTAGGCCTGGAGGGAACTAACCTCAACATAATAAAGGCCATATATGACAAACCCACAGCCAACATCATTCTCAATGGTGAAAAATTGAAACCATTTCCACTAAGATCAGGAACAAGACAAGGTGGCGCACTCTCACCACTATTATTCAACATAGTTTCTGGAAGTTTTAGCCACAGCAATCAGAGAAGAGAAAGAAATAAAAGGAATCCAAATCGGAAAAGAAGAAATAAAACTGTCACTGCTTGCAGATGACATGATACTATATATAGAGAATCTTAAAGATGCTACCAGAAACTACTAGAGCTAATCAATGAATCTGGTAAAGTAGCAGGATACAAAATTAATGCACAGAAATCCCTTGCATTCCTATACACTAATGATGAAAAATCTGAAAGAGAAATTAAGGAAATACTCCCATTTACCATTGCCAGAAAAAGAATGAAATACCTAGGAATAAACCTACCTAAGGAGACAGAAGACCTGTATGCAGAAAAATATAAAACACTGATGAAAGAAATCAAAGATGAGGCAAACAGATGGAGAGATATACCATGTTCTTGGATTGGAAGAATCAACATTGTGAAAATGACTCTACTACCCAAAGCAATCTACAGATTCAGTGCAATCCCTATCAAACTACCAATGGCATTTCTCACAGAACTAGAACAAAAAATTTCACAATTTGTTTGGAAACACAAAAGACCTCGAATAGCCAAAGCAATCTTGAGAAAGAAAAACAGGGCTGGAGAAATCAGGCTCCCTGACTTCAGACTATACTATAAAGCTACAGTAATCAAGACAGTATGGTACTGGCACAAAAACAGAAATATAGCTCAATGGAACAGGATAGAAAGCCCAGAGATAAACCCACGCACATATGGTCACCTTATCTTTGATAAAGGAGGCAAGAATATACAATGCAGAAAAGACAGCCTCTTCAATAAGTGGTGCTGGGAAAACTGGACAGCTACATGTAAAAGTATGAAATTAGAACACTCCCTAACACCATACACAAAAATAAACTCAAAGTGGATTAAAGACCTAAATGTAAGGCCAGACACTATAAAACTCTAAGAGGAAAACATAGGCAGAACAGTCTTATGACATAAATCACAGCAAGATCCTTTTTGACCCAGCTTCTGGAGAAATGAAAATAAAAACAAAAATAAACAAATGGGACCTAATGAAACTTAAAAGCTTTTGCACAGCAAAGGAAACCATAAACAAGTCAAAAAGATAACCCTCAGAATGGGAGAAAATATTTGCAAACAAAGCAATTGACAAAGGATTAATCTGCAAAATATACAAGCAGTTCATGCAGCTCAATATCAAAAAAACAAACAACCCAATCCAGAAATGGGCAGAGGACCTAAATAGACATTTCTCCAAAGAAGATTTATAGATTGCCAACAAACACATGAAAGGATGCTCAACATCACTAATCATTAGAGAAATGCAAATCAAAAGTACAATGAGGTATCACCTCACACCAGTCAGAATGGCCATCAGCAAAAAATCTACAAACAATAAATGCTGGAGAAGATGTGGAGAAAAGGGAACCCTCTTGCACTGTTGGTGGGAATGTAAATTGATACAGCCAGTATGGAGAACAGTTTGGAGGTTTCTCAAAAAACTAAAAATAGAACTACCATATGACCCAGCAGTCCCACTACTGGGTTATATACCCTGAGAAAACCATAATTCAAAAAGAGTCATGTGCCACAATGTTCATCGCAGCTCTATTTATAATAGCCAGGACATGGAGGTAACCTAAGTGTCCATTGACAGATGAATGGATAAAGAAGATGTGGCACATATATACAATGGAATATACTCAGCCATAAAAAGAAATGAAATTGAGTTATTTGTAGTGAGGTGGATGGACCTAGAGACTGTCATACAGAGTGAAGTAAGTCAGAAAGAGAAAAGCAAATACCGTATGCTAACACATATAAATGGAATCTAAAAAAAAATGGTTCTGAAGAACGTAGGGGCAGGACAGGAATAAAGACACAGACATAGAGAATGGATTTGAGGACATGGGAAGGGGGAAGGGTAAGATGGGACAAAGTGGGAGAGCGGCATTGACATGTATACACTACCAAATGTAAAATACATAGCTAGTGAGAAGCAGCCGCATAGCACAGGGAGATCAACTCAGTGCTTTGTGTCCACCTAGAGGGGTGAGATAGGGATGGTGGGAGGGAGACGCAAGAGGGAGGCGATATGGGGATGTATGTATATGTACAGCTGATTCACTTTGTTATACAGCAGAAACTAACAGACCATTGTAAAGCAATTATACTCCAATAAAGATGTTAAAAAAAAATAGTGCTGTTTCTAGGAAATGATTTATTGTTATTCCTATTTTCTTCTGCTTTTGAGAAAGATTTCTCTCAGATGTTTTCAAGGGAAATGCAGATTCCTATGGGGAGCATCCCCTAACTCTGTTCTCCGGCATGGAAGCATCACCAGTGACCAGCAACCCTCAGGTTTCCCATACTTTGGTAGAGGTTTAGAGGAGGCTATGAATGTTACTACCCTCTAAAACTTGTATAACCCAGCAACCACCCCAAATGATATTCTATGAAGAGACTTTGATTTATCTCTTTGATATAATTACTGTAAGTTAGCTTTGTAATAACAGCTTACAAAGTTGAAAGTTGTACAACTTTCCTACAACTCCCCTGAGAATGACACTTTTATTTGCTTATAGCCAGTGGAGATGTGGCTATCACCCTCACCATCCCTCGAGTTATCAGAGTTTAATGAAAGCCTACAATGTACCGGGTAAAATGCAACATATTGGGGTTAAAAAGGAAAAAAAATTAAAATATCATCTCTGTGTTTATAGAGTTCATGTCTAATAGGAGATACAGAAAAGCAAATAAGCTATTATTAGTCAATAAAATAAATGCTATCATGATGGAAATAGAGAAAAAAAATTTTGTCTCTTAAAAAGAACTGATCTTAGTACACAAGAATGTTTATTAATTTACCATAAGCTTTACCTTTACTTATATTGGTGCTTGATTTGAATGGATTCATCCAGTTTCTTACAGGTAGCTTTCTACATCATTAGTTCTATGTTACATTCAGTCAATTCAAGCCACAATTCTATTTCAACAAAAAAGTAAAATTGATTACTTGTTATTCCATGCCCATCCAAATAGGATTTAGACTGCCTGACTGACCTTTGCCACGTCTTCTTTGACAACACTTTTCAAGGGATTGATTGTTTTGTTTACATATGGACAAAGATGGTATAGGCAATGAATGGAAAGATTTTCATTAATTTGCATCTTTCTAGGAAAAGTGCTGAATAATAGAATTTATCAATAACAGCAAAAAGTAGAGAAGAAAAATGAGGAAGGAATTTTAATTAATATGAAAACAAAGACGCATGAAGGAGAAAGAAAATTAAAGTTTAAACTAGAGCAGAAATAATTTAAATTTGAAAAATTGAATTCAAAAGTGTTTTTATAGCAAGCTTCCTCTATTCCTCCAAGAACATAAATGTAACTAAAACCAACCCTCCTGAAAGCTGATGAGAATCAAGAAAGCAATTACAAAACAAAGCCAAACGTTTAAAAGAGAGCAATTTGGATACAACTAAATAGAAGAGGCAAGCAATTAATAGTTTTGATAACAAAAGGAAGACTAACAAAGGGGGAAAGTCAATTAGAAGTCAAATAAATTAAATTTTAAATAACTTAACAAACAAAAGCCAAGTTCTAATTCTGTTGCAGGCAAATCATTGGCTTTTACAAGATGTCGCTGAAAAATATTTAGCCATTATGCTACTTATTATTTCTGAAAAACAGTGTGGGGAAGTTGTTTCTGCTTTTGGTCAGCTTGTAAAAGAGTAAAGTTATCTTTCTCACTGAAATGTAAGCTCTAAGAGGACAGAGATTCTTCTGCTTCATTCATTGTTGTAGCCAAGATTTGTCAATAGTTTTTAACATAGGCACTGAGACATATTTTTAGAATTAATGTTGATGAACTTGTGGCAAAATAATTCATTGAAATAGCCATGTATGTTTTATTCTCACTACTTCAAATAAATAGAAGGAAAGTGGTAAGGAAATGAGAAGTGAAATTTGCTTTAGTCTCTCAATCAACTCCTGCCTCCATCCCAAAGGAAAAGAGTGGTTTATGCATAGTAAATAATTAACTGGTTTCGTTGAATAAAACCTAAACATTTAATGGGAAAATAATACATTTTTCATAATAAGGTAGAGGCTCTAGGTCTTGAAGACTAAAGAATCATGAGAATTTGTAGCAGTTTCTCTCAAGACAGGGACATTTTGATCAAGACAGGGAAGGACACAGGATTTAGAATATGACTAGAAGTGTAGATCCTTGCCTGAATCCCAGTAAGTACCTCTAAAAAGTAACAGAATCTCATAAAGGAATGGATCTGGAGTTTCCATTAGCTGAAGGGTAAATCCAAGGAGCCAGAGTTCTCAGCCCTAGCAATCTGAAATTCCCACCAATCTGACCATATGATTGGAGCAGCATTAAATTTGATTTACAGAATAAACAATTACTTCAACCAAGTCACCAGTAAAAAAAGAGGCTTCATTGACCTCATTAATTAGGTTAATTAATGTCCATTATTATATGATCTCATAGCATTCCACCTTTATAGCTATTATGGCAGTTAATATTTTACTTTTATTTGTATGACTTGATTAATAACTGCTTATGGTTAGAGTACAAGCTTTATGAAGGCAAATGTCATGCTTGTTTTTTGTTTTTTTGTTTTTTTTTTTTTGTCATGCTTGTTTTTTCACCCTCTCTAGACCGTAGAAATCTCACAATGAAAGTAGAATGGATGAATGTGCCCAGTAATGTATATGCAAGCCTGCCAAGAATCATATATAAAAAAATTCCTCTGAGAAATATTTTATAAAGAAACCCATACTAGGTGTATGGATTAGACATTATGATCGGATTATCAAATTCAGATAAAATATTCCAGAGAAATTCAAGAAATATTTTCACAGGAAAGACAGAGGTTCACAAAGTCCATACTACTCATAATCTTCAGAAATTCCTTAGGCCCTTCCAGCTGGGCAGTTAGATATGAGCTTTCCGTGTTCTCTTCCTTGGTGGTGTAGCATTGTTTTTGAAAGTCCAAGATTCAAAGAACTAAAAGATTTTTCTTTTTCTGTTTTAACTAGTGAGCGTAGTAAATCGTTTACACTGAGTTAAATAGTAAAAAATAAAATTTAAAATTAATCTCTTAAAACTACGGGATAACTCAGTACATTCTAGCACATTAAGAAATCTCAGTACACAGACTCAAATAAAGGATGTCAAGAGAATTACTCAGACAATATGAGTTCCTCTCTTGGCCCTTTGTTTTTTCCTCAGCCAGATATACCAGGCGACTGGTCACAGAAACAAAGGTATGAACAAAGTTTCTGGTGTGTTTTGCTGGCACAGATTATGTGACCATACTTTTCAATGCCACCTAATCTGCAGTGGGGATCTTTTAAAAAAGAATGTGTTAGCAGTTTAATAGTTGTATAATGCCCTCAGATAGTAATGTAGTTTGAGTTTCTGCAGCAATTAGTGAGAAGGAACATGTTTCCACTTATTGGTTAACTGTCAATATCTATTATATCTTGTTTATATAATGTGAATTGTATTTGTCCAGCAAGAACTGGTTTTAAATTCCAATACTACGTAAAAATAAGAACATCAGCAATTTACTTAACCTCTCAGTGCTTCAGTTTCCTCCCTGCTAGAAGGGACATAATAATGGTATTTTGAATAAAACATAGTTCTGAGGACTAAACTAAATCTTAGCACAGGATGTGGCACATAGGAAGTGGTCAAGCAATGGTAACCAAAAGTAATAGTAGTAAGTGATTAATCATCTATCTATTATATTCCAGGAGTTTTTCTTATATATTTAAAATAATTATATGGATTTGAATCCATTATCAGTGTTAATGCAGTCTGTAGTCTTCCCTTTAATTTTAGTTTGACTGTTTCATTTGAACAAGTTTGGTATTATTGCATTATTTATTCTTGTCCTGTTTTCTTTGATTGCTTGAGAAAGTTGTTGTTCTTCCACAGGCCTGAGAGATCCTCTACTTTTATATTCTTCATTTTGAAGGAAAAATGGATATTGAGTTGAGAAACAGGTGGATAGGGCTAGACAATGCAGGGGTATTCAAAAGCAGGTTTTTTATGCTGTGCAAGAAGGGCCTTTGAAAGTATTTTTTCCTGTAGTGCTATGAACAGTCTTGGGATACTTGAGAAAATGTGTTGAGGTCACCAAATTCCATAAAATGTCTGAAAAAAAAAGAAGAAAAAAAGAAATGCTCTCTAGTCAATGATTAACGATTAATTAACCATGTATTTATTGACTACCTAGTGTATTAGTCAATGTCCCAAGCTTGTTATGAACACAGAGACTATTTTGATATAGATTAGAAATCTTGAATTTCACAGGAGAGAGATGTGCATTGAATATTCTCCATCTGCCTCTCCAGGTTCGTGCTCCGCCATTTGCCATGCAGCTCGAAGCTTCAGGAGGCTGATTTTAAGACAATGTCGATGGGATCCCTTGTCCTCCTTTTCTTTGTGGGGTTCAGTCAGTTGTACGCTCTGGAAGATCGGGGCTGGATCAAAGAGAGGTCAGTGTATCTCCTCCCACCATTCCTCCCTGACAAGCTGCCGTGAGGTAGCGCTCATGTTCTTCATCCAAGACCTTCTTCATCCACGTGCCTTCTTCTGATCTAGTCACCGGGTCCCTTCACCTCAGGTTAGTAAGTCTTCCAACTGTTGATGTTGCCAAAGTGTTTCACTACTCTTTATTGCTTTCCCTTAACCGAACCCTGCAACTTAAATCCCTTTACTAAACAAACTTCAGTGTAAAAAAAAACTGGGGGTGGGCTTCCCTGGTGGCGCAGTGGTTGAGAATCTGCCTGCCAATTCAGGGGACACGGGTTCGAGCCCTGGTCTGGGAAAATCCCACATGGCACGGAGCAGCTAGGCCCGTGAGCCACAACTACTGAGCCTGCACGTCTGGAGCCTGTGCTCCACATAAAGAGAGGCCACGATAGTGAGAGGCCCGTGCACCGCGATGAAGAGTGGCCCCCGCTTGCCACAACTAGAGAAAGCCCCAACACAGTCAAAAATAAAAATAAATAAATAAATAATATTAAAAAAAAAAAAGAACTGTGGGAAGCAGGAGGAAAGAATGTGCTTCCCAACTTAATCAAATAATAAACTTATTACTTAGACTGAGATGCACTAGTCAAATGCTCCTTCAAAGAAAGATTTTTTTGGCACAATTGCTGGGAATGCTGTCTGCAGAGAGTCTTTACCTCTTGGCCCTTCTAGGATCAGCCTCCCTTGCAGTGTGCTTCTTTGCCTAAGAACATGCCTCTTCTTGTTTGGGGGTGAAGAGCCCGGGACATGTCGGCCCAACGCAGGACAAATCTGAGCAGCCATTCTGGTTCCAGTGTCGCTGTGGGCTTAGAAGAGGGCTGTTAATTGTCGCTGCATTGCACCTCAGCCTCTCCCTCTGCCTGCCTCTGCTGCTTTCCATTCGCTTCCATGCTGCTGTTCACACAGGTCCTCCCAGTAAACCCCCAGCATGCCAAGCTCTGTCACAGATGTCTATTAGAATTTCACTCTCCACTGCACTTTTTCTTCCCTGTATATGGTATTTTTTAATGAAGGGGATCATAAGTTGATTTCAAAACATTTTGTTCAGTAACTAAGGAAACTTTAGGAAAGGCAGTAGTAATAATTCAGGCAAAACAATCATTTGAAATATAAAGTAGCCTATGGTTTGTGTACTTTTCATACCACTTTTATTATAACATGTTGCTTATATTTTACCACTGGAAAAAGCATTGCAGATTTTATAGGGAAGTGTTATGGATGCCACATGGTGATGCAGCTTTATGTTTAAAAACATATGTACATATGGAAACTCAGAAGTGTGTCTGTCAACTAACTACATGCACTGAAATGTGACCCAGATATAAGAAACAATCCAGTTGCGCTGATGATCAACTTGATGTCCTCTGACATTTTTATTTTTGTTCCCTCTCTTTGAAAAGGTGTCCTATTTTTCAGTTTTTATGACATTGAGCAATTTCTTTTATCGCTTCTCACACTTAAGGGAAAAAAAAGAATGAATCAAATGTATATGCGATTAGATAATTTTTTGTATTTTCATATAGTCTTTTAATTTTTTACAGTCTATATTTTTATACATTCATATTGTAATAAAATCACATGCATAAATTTCTCTCTAATATACCTAGATTTTCCATAGATTCTTATCATATTCCTCAAACAAACATATATTGAACAAAATAACTTGGAAAATAGTTTCTTTGCAAGACTCCAGGCCATGACATTTTACCATTGTTGAATGGGGTATTTTAGCTCAACAGTAACTAAAGCTCTTTCGAAGAGTTTTATAGAGCACTGATTAGGACCTTTTCTACACTCTCAGACTCCCTGTAAGATGAGAAAATAAACTTAAACTCCTACTTTTAAAGTCACAGTTGGTCAGGAATTTGATTTCTTATAGAAAAATATATGTCTAATTGATACAAATGACAATTCCATCTTTCTGTCTAGACTATATAAGAGAAAGCTAGACATTAATCAACGACATTGATGATAATTCATCGGAGTTCGTGAGCATTTCTCTGTCCCTTTTTGTGGTGGAGGTGATGCTCTCCCATTCTCCGAGAATCAAATGAAGAAGGTGCAAGTGAGCCCATTTAGAAAGACAGAGGATTGTTGCAAGAATGTAGATTTGTATCATACTCCGCAGATGCAAGCACTCAAAGGCCCCCTCTGTACCCTGGTAGGTGTGGAGCACCAGAACATTATAAAGAAGCATGCCCTGTGTCCTCCTACAGTTTGGGAGACAGAGAAGAGACTCTGCTTTTCACTTGGAGATGTGAAGAGGTTCTAGCCAGGCAATGACATGACTGCAAGAGAGCAGTAAGCCGTTTCAAATTTCATTTCTCTGTATACAGGGCAAGAATTACATTGCCACATTGTGGAGGGTATCTGAGAATGCAGCATTTTCAAAGAACTTTACCAAGAGACCTGGAGCAGAAAATGACTGGTAGTGTACCATCAGGGGAAAGAGCAAAGTAGTTGTCACAAGAATTCAGCTTGGATTTGTCAGCACTCATCGGGAAATGATGCTATGAAGAAGGCTTGAGTGGGACCCAGAGTACCCAGAAAACTAGAAACGCCCACCCCAAGAGCAGGCATGTGGTGGCTAGAACCGGCAAATGTTACTCAGCAGCCAGAGGATAACTACAAAGAGCCTCAAGTGAAGAGACCTTTGCCCTCTTTTCTCTCATTCTGTCTCATTTACCATCATCAACCTTGTGGATCGTGGGAAGCCAAAAGAGAAGATGACAAGTGAGTGGAAATTAAGTAACAAAAAAGACATTATCCCCTTTCATAGATGCTCAGGCTGCTAGGCTGTGATTCAGCCTGAGCTGGGGCTGAGGAAGAAATTTTAGGCTATATTTGAACATGAAGTTTTAATTAGTCTAGAAATTTAAATATCTGAAAATATCAAAAATGTAGGTCACTACCTGAAATGCTCTCCAATTTTGTAAAAAGAACATCTGCGGGAACTCATCTGGAAACAATAGCAAAGAGAGAGAGAAAGAGAGAGAAAGGAGGAGAGGAGAGAGAGAGAAACAATTTCCAATTTGCAGTATAAGAGATTCAGTGTTTTCAACAGAGTTACCTTGAGAAAGTGAATATGATTATGTGGGCATCTTTGTGAGTTATAGCCCATTAAAGGCATATGCAACCCTTGTTGCCTTTCCGATGGCAGCTTTATTATTTCTGTGTAAATAGATGGAATTAATAAAGGAAAAATATTTACCTTTGTAAATTACCAACATTTTTGTACCTTAAATGATATTTGTCTCTTGATGAATGTTGTTTTTTCTTCCATCACTTGGAAGTGAGTGGAGTAGTGAGTGGACGAGTAAAGCTTTTTTTAAATATTAGGAAATCATGGGACTTCCCCGGTGGTCCAGTGGTTAAGACTCCGTGCTTCCACTGCAAGGGGCACGGGTTTGAACCCTGATCAGGGAACTAAGATCCCACATGCTTGCCGCCTGGCGTGGCCAAAAAAAAAAAAAAAAAATTAGGAAATCATCATGTGGAAAGTAGACCAAGAGTTCAATCAGTTTACTTCATAAGTAAATTTTGTGAAATTATTATTATTTGTTGCTTATATTTTTGAGTATTATGTTGTAACCTAGAATCTCAGTTTTAAGTCACAACCAAATGATTGAAGAGGAAAAGAATTTTATTACCTCATATACTTGAGAAGTTCATGGAATCATCCTTGCCTTGCACATGTCTGAATCCAGCTGCTCAAATAATGGCCACAGAAATCTGTTCTCTCCCACTCTATCTGAGGGAGAGAGATGGCATCATTATTATTCATAATCGAATTTATTCATGACAAAGCTGCAGTTCATCAATATGGAAAATGTCACAAGCTAGCAATCTGGAGAACTTTGACATACACTCAAGTTTTCCCAGTCTTTATATTCTTTTTTGTTGCTCTTCATTGAAAATACTTTATCTATCTACCTACCTACCTATCTATTCATACGCATATCCATATATACATATATTTAATCTAATAAATGATGAATGGAAAAGCATTTAAAAATCAAATATATAGTTTTAAAATTTCTTTCTTTCTGTAAACATTAGACACAATCTGGCTCTTCATAAGAAAAAAAAAGAAATGTGAGTCCTTCTGTTAGTTACCACTGTAAAAATGTAAAACAGTTTTTAATCTCTGTAGGACTCAACTTTTTTATTCTACCATTTCATAAGCATCCGTTAGTGAGAGTATTCAAAAAGGAGCTGGTACATCCAGGGAATATACTAGGCAATCTTTCAGGATAATTAGAAAGAAAATATTAAACATAACTACTTATATTTATTTTTGTCTATAATAGCAACACATTATTATAGATGAAATACTTTTATTATAGGTGATTATAGATCATTTATTTCTTATATGTAATAAATTTAATGTAATTTTAATTTACATAATTTAATTATGTAAATAATTTAATTAAATTTAATTAAGTACTTAAATTTAGTACTTAATTTTTTTTTTCTCAAACATCTTTATTGAAGTATAATTGCCTTACAATAGTGTGTTAGCATCTGCTTTATAACAAAGTGAATCAGTTATACATATACAATATGTTCCCATTTCTCTTCCCTCTTGCATCTCCCTCCCTCCCACCCTCCCCATCCCACCCCTCTAGGTGGTCACAAAGCACCGAGCTGATCTCCCTGTGCTATGCGGCTGCTTCCCACTAGCTATCTATTTTACATTTGGTAGTGTATATATGTCCATGACACTCTCTTACCCTGTCACATCTCACCCCACCCCCTCCCCATATCCTCAAGTCCATTCTCTAGTAGGTCTGTGTCTTTATTCCCGTCTTGCCACTAGGTTCTTCATGGCCTTTTTTTTTTTTTTTTTTTTCCCTTAGATTCCATATATATGTGTTAGCATACTGTATTTGTTTTTCTCTTTCTGACTTACTTCACTCTGTATGACAGACTCTAACTCCATCCACCGCATTACAAATACCTCCATTTCATTTCTTTTTATGGCTGAGTAATATTCCATTGTATATATGTACCACATCTTCTTTATCCATTCATCTGTCAATGGACATTTAGGTTGCTTCCATGTCCTGGCTATTGTAAATAGAGCTGCAATGAACATTTTGGTACATGACTCTTTTTGACCTATGGTTTTCTCAGGGTATATGCCCAGTAGTGGGATTGCTGGGTCGTATGGTAGTTCTATTTGTAGTTTTTTAAGGAACCTCCATACTGTTCTCCATAGTGGCTGTATCAATTTACATTCCCACCAACAGTGCAAGAGTGTTCCCTTTCCTCCACACCCTCTCCAGCATTTACTGTTTCTAGATTTTTTGATGATGGCCATTCTGACCGGTGTGAGATAATATCTCATTGTAGTTTTGATTTGCATTTCTCTAATGATTAATGATGTTGAGCATTCTTTCATGTGTCTGTAGGCCATCTGTATATCTTCTTTGGAGAAATGTCTATTTAGATCTTCTGCCCATTTTTGGATTGGGTTGTTCGTTTTTTTGTTATTGAGCTGCATGAGCTGCTTGTAAATCTTGGAGATTAATCCTTTGTCAGTTGCTTCATTTGCAAATATTTTCTCCCATTCTGAGGGTTGTCTTTTGGTCTTGTTTATGGTTTCCTTTGCTGTGCAAAAGCTTTTAAGTTTCATTAGGTCCCATTTGTTTATTTGTGTTCTTATTTCCATTTCTCTGGGAGCTGGGTCAAAAAGAATCTTGCTGTGGTGTATGTCATAGAGTGTTCTGCCTATGTTTTCCTCTCAGAGTTTGATAGTGTCTGCCCTTACACTTAGGTCTTTAATCCATTTTGAGTTTATTTTTGTGCATGGTGTCAGGGAGTGTTCTAATTTCATACTTTTACATGTTCCTGTCCAATTTTCCCAGCACCACTTATTGAAGAGGCTGTCTTTTCTCCACTGTATATGCTTGCCTCCTTTATCAAAGATAAGTTGACCATATGTGTGTGGGTTTATCTCTGGGCTTTCTATCCTGTTCCATTGATCTATATTTCTGTTTTTGTGCCAGTACCAAACTGTCTTGATTACTGAAGCTTTGTAATATAGTCTGAAGTCAGGGAGCCTGATTCCCCCAGCTCCATTTTTCGTTCTCAAGATGGCTTTGGCTATTCGGGGTCTTTTGTGTTTCCATACAAATTGTGAAATTTTTTGTTCTAGTTCTGTGAAAAATGCCAGTGGTAGTTTGATAGGGATTGCATTGAATCTGTAGATTGCTTTGGGTAGTAGAGACATTTTCACAATGTTGATTCTTCCAATCCAGGAACATGGTATATCTCTCCATCTATTTGTATCATCTTTAATTTCTTTCATCAGTGTCTTATAATTTTCTGCATACAGGTCTTTTGTCTCCTTAGGTAGGTTTATTCCTAGATATTTTATTCTTTTTGTTGCAATGGTAAATGGGAGTGTTTTCTTAATTTCACTTTCAGATTTTTCGTCATTAGTGTATAGAAATGCAAGAGATTTCTGTGCATTAATTTTGTATCCTGCTACTTTACCAAATTCATTGATTAGCTCTAGGAGTTTTCTGGTAGCCTCTTTAGGATTCTCTATGTATAGTATCATGTCATCTGCAAATAGTGACAGCTTTACTTCTTCTTTTCCGATTTGGATTCCTTTTATTTCTTTGTCTTCTCTGATTGCTGTGGCTAACACTTCCAAAACTATGTTGAATAATAGTGGTGAGAGTGGGCAACCTTGTCTTGTTCCTGATCTTAGTGGAAATGGTTTCAGTTTTTCACCATTGAGGACAATGTTGGCTGTGGGTTTGTCATATATGGCCTTTATTATGTTGAGGAAAGTTCCCTCTATGCCTACTTTCTGCAGGGCTTTTATCATAAATGGGTGTTGAATTTTGTCAAAAGCTTTCTCTGCATCTATTGAGATGATCATATGGTTTTTCTCCTTCAATTTGTTAATATGGTGTATCACATTGATTGATTTGTGTATATTGAAGAATCCTTGCATTCCTGGGATAAACCCCACTTGATCATGGTGTATGATCCTTTTAATGTGCTGTTGGATTCTGTTTGCTAGTATTTTGTTGAGGATTTTTGCATCTATGTTCATCAGTGATATTGGCCTGTAGTTTTCTTTCTTTGTGACATCTTTGTCTGGTTTTGGTATCAGGGTGATGGTGGCCTCGTAGAATGAGTTTGGGAGTGTTCCTCCCTCTGCAATATTTTGGAAGAGTTTGAGAAGGATAGGTGTTAGCTCTTCTCTAAATGTTTGATAGAATTCGCCTGTGAAGCCATCTGGTCCTGGGCTTTTGTTTGTTGGAAGGTTTTTAATCACAGTTTCAATTTCAGTGCTTGTGATTGGTCTGTTCATATTTTCTATTTCTTCCTGGTTCAGTCTCGGCAGTTTGTGCATTTCTAAGATTCTGTCCATTTCTTCCAGGTTGTCCATTTTATTGGCATATAGTTGCTTGTAGTAATCTCTCATGATCTTTTGTATTTCTGCAGTGTCAGTGGTTACTTCTCCTTTTTCATTTCTAATTCTATTGATCTGAGTCTTCTCCCTTTTTCTCTTGATGAGTCTGGCTAATGGTTTATCAATTTTGTTTATCTTCTCAAAGAACCAGCTTTTAGTTTCATTGATTTTTGCTATTGTTTCCTTCATTTCTTTTTCATTTATTTCTGACCTGATCTTTATAATTTCTTTCCTTCTGCTGGCTTTGGGGTTTTTTTGTTCTTCTTTCTCTAATTGCTTTAGGTGCAAGGTTAGGTTGTTTATTCGAGATGTTTCCTGTTTCTTGAGGTAGGCTTGTATTGCTATAAACTTCCCTCTTAGCACTGCTTTTGCTGTGTCCCATAGGTTTTGGGTCGTCGTGTCTCCATTGTCATTTGTTTCTAGGTATTTTTTGATTTCCCCTTTGATTTCTTCAGTAATCACTTCGTTATTAAGTAATGTATTGTGTAGCCTCCATGTGTTTGTATTTTTTACAGATCTTTTCCTGTAATTGATATCTAGTCTCATAGCGTTGTGGTCGGAAAAGATACTTGATACGATTTCAATTTTCTTAAATTGACCTAGGCTTGATTTGTGACCCAAGATATGATCTATCCTGGAGAATGTTCCATGAGCACTTGAGAAAAATGTGTATTCTGTTGTTTTTGGGTGGAATGTCCTATAAATATCAATTAAGTCCATATTGTTTAATGTATCATTTAAAGCTTGTGTTTCCTTACTTATCTTCATTTTGGATGATCTGTCCATTGGTGAAAGTGGGGTGTTAAAGTCCCCTACTATGATTGTGTTGCTGTCAATTTCCCCTTTTATGGCTGTTAGTATTTGCCTTATGTATTGAGGTGCTCCTATGTTGGGTGCATAAATATTTACAATTGTTATACCTTCCTCTTGGATCGATCCCTTGATCATTATATAGTGTCCTTCTTTGTCTCTTGTAATAGTCTTTATTTTAAAGTCTATTTTGTCTGATACGAGAATTGCTACTCCAGCTTTCTTTTGATTTCCATTTGCATGGAATATCTTTTTCCATCCCCTCACTTTCAGTCTGTATGTGTCCCTAGGTCTGAAGTGGGTCTCTTGTAGACAGCATATGTATGGGTCTTGTTTTTGTATCCATTCAGCCAGCCTGTGTCTTTTGGTGGGAGCATTTAATCCATTTACATTCAAGGTAATTATCGATATGTATGTTCCTATTCCCATTTTCTTAAATGTATTGGGTTTGTTATTGTAGGTGTTTTCCTTCTCTTGTGTTTCTTGCCTAGAGAATTTCCTTTAGCATTTGTTGTAAAGCTGGTTTGGTGGTGCTGAACTCTCTCAGCTTTTGCTTGTCTGTAAAGGTTTTAATTTCTCCATCGAATCTGAATGAGATCCTTGCTGGGTAGAGTAATCTTGGTTGTAGGTTTTTCTCCTTCATGACTTTAAGTATATCCTGCCACTCCCTTCTGGCTTGCAGAGTTTCTGCTGAGAGATCAGATGTTAACCTTATGGGGATTCCCTTGTGTGTTATTTGTTTTTTTTTCCCTTGCTGCCTTTAATATGTTTTCCTTATATTTAATTTTTGACAGTTTGATTAATATGTGTCTTGGCGTGTTCCTCCTTGGGTTTATCCTGTATGGGACTCTCTGTGCTTCCAGGACTTGATTAACTATTTCCTTTCCCATATTAGGGAAGTTTTCAACTATAATCTCTTCAAAAATTTTCTCAGTCCCTTTCTTTTTCTCTTCTTCTTCTGGTACCCCTATAATTCGAATGTTGGCACGTTTAATGTTGTCCCAGAGGTCCCTGAGACTGTCCTCAGTTCTTTTCATTCTTTTTTCTTTATCCTGCTCTGTAGTAGTTATTTCCACCATTTTATCTTCCAGGTCACTTATCCTTTCTTCTGCCTCAGTTATTCTACTATTGATCCCATCTAGAGTATTTTTAATTTCATTTATTGTGTTTTTCATCATTGCTTGGTTCCTCTTTAGTTCTTCTACATCCTTGTTAAATGTTTCTTGCATTTTGTCTATTCTATTTCCAAGATTTTGGATCATCCTTACTATCATTATTCTGAATTCTTTTTCAGGTAGACTACCTATTTCCTCTTCATTTGTTAAGTCCAGTGTGTTTTGAGCCTGCTCCTTCATCTGCTGTGTGTTTTTCTGTCTTCTCATTTTGCTTATCTTGCTGTGTTTGGGGTCTCCTTTTCACAGGCTGCAGGTTCGTAGCTCCCGTTGTTTTTGGTATCTGTCCCCAGTGGCTAAGGTTGGTTCAGTGGGTTGTGTAGGCTTCCTGGTGGAGGGAACTAGTGCCTGAGTTCTGGTGGATGAGGCTAGATCTTGTCTTTCTGGTGGGCACGTCCACGTCTGGTGGTGTATTTTGGGGTGTCTGTGGCCTTATTTTGATTTTAGGCAGCCTCTCTGCTAAAGGATGGGGTTGTGTTCCTGTCTAGCTAGTTGTTTGGCATAGGGTGTCCAGCACTGTAGCTTGCTGGTCGTTGAGTGAAGCTGGGTCTTGATGTTGAGATGGAGATCTCTGGGAGATTTTTGCCGTTTGGTATTACGTGGAGCTGGGAGGTCTCTTGTGGACCAGTGTTCTGAAGTTGGCTCTCCCACCTCAGAGGCACGGCCCTGATGCCTGGCTGGAGCACCAAGAGCCTTTCGTCCACACGGCTCAGAGTAAAAGGGAGAAAAAATAGAAAGAAAGAAAGAAAGAGGCTATAATATAGTGAAGTAAAATAAAGCTATTGTAAAGCAAAGCTATACAGACAAAATCTCACCCAGAAGCATATACATATACACTCACAAAGAAAAGGAAAAGGGGAAAAATTAATATCTCCTGCTCCCAGAGTCCCCCTCCTGAATTTGGGATGATTCGTTGTCTATTCAGGTATTCAGCAGATGCAGGCACATCAAGTTGTTTGTGGAGCTTTAATCCGCTGCTCCCGAGGCTGCTGGGAGAGATTTCCCCTTCTCTTCCCTGTTCGCACAGCTCCTGGGGTTCAGCTTTGGATTTGGACCCGCCTCTGCGTGTAGGTCGCCTGAGGGCGTCTGTTCCCCGCCCAGACAGGACGGGGTTAAAGGAGCAGCTGCTTCGGGGGCTCTGGCTCACCCAGGCCGCGGGGAGGGAGCGGTACGGAGGAGGCGGGGCGAGCCTGCGGCGGCCGAGGCCGGCGTGACGTTGCACCAGCTCGAGGCGCGCAGTGCGTTCTCCCGGGGATGTTGTCCCCGGATCCCGGGACCCCGGCAGTGGCGGGCTGCACAGGCTCCCGGGAGGGGCGGTGTGGAGAGTGACCTGTGCTCACACACAGGCTTTTTGGAGGCGGCAGCAGCAGCCCCAGCGTCTCACGCCCGTCTCTGGGGTCCGCGCTGATCGCCGTGGCTTGCGCCCTTCTCTGGAGTTCGTTTAGGCGGCGCTCTGAATCCCCTCTCCTTGCGCGCAGCGAAACAAAGAGGCAAGAAAAAGTCTCTTGCCTCTTGGGCAGCTGCAGACTTTTTCCCCGTCTCCCTCCCAGCTAGCTGTGGTGCGCCAACCCCTTCAGGCTGTGTTCACGCCGCCAGCCCCAGTCCTCTCCCTGCTATCCGTCCGAAGCCCGAGCCTCAGCTCCCAGCCCCGCCCGCCCCGGCGGCTAAGCAGACAAGCCTCTCGGGCTGGTGAGTGCTGCTCGGCGCCGAGCCTCTGTGCGGGAACCTCTCCGCTTTGCCCTCCGCACCTCTGTGGCTGCGCTCTCCTCCGTGGCTCCGAAGCTTCCCCCCTCCGCCACCCGCAGTCTCCGCCCGCGAAGGGGCTCCTAGTGCGTGGAAACCTTTCCTCCTTCACAGCTCCCTCCCACTGGTTCAGGTGCCGTCCCTATTCTTTTGTTTCTGTTATTTCTTTTTTCTTTTGCCCTACCCCAGTACGGGGGGAGTTTCTTGCCTTTTTGGAGGTCGGACGTTTTCTGCCAGCGTTCAGTGGGTGTTCTGTAGGAGCAGTTCCACGTGTAGATGTATTTCTACTGTATCTGTGGGAAGGAAGGTGATCTCCGCGTCTTACTCTTCCGCCATCTTCTCCAATCCCCCGTACTTAATTTTATAAGTACTTAAATTGCACACAGAATTTGTCACTGGCTCAGTTTTTATGTCAGACTGTCATGTGTCACAGGTCATGTGAAATATTCAAGCTATTCCCATGGAGGTGTGGGGATTCCATGGAGAAGGGGTTTGATTTCAGTTTATTACAATATGCTGCAGTTTACATGTGCTTAGAAATGTAAGCTTAGAAGTTTTACTATCAGCAAATCTGGTGCATAATTCTGTCAACAAGTCAGTTCCTAACAGAGTTATTCTGATCACCCAAGGCTCCTTTCTGGTTTGGTGTTGTGTTTGTTTTGTTTTTATTGCCCTTTACCCTGATCCCCATTTCTATTCCTATCCCCTTTTCAACCCCTACACCAGCCTGTTCAATGTAAATCCTTAAATGTGCATATCGTCCTGTATTTCCTGGGATGTAGTTTTGTGTATATGACCCATTCAATCTTGTGTAGCATTTTTTTAAATTCAACACAATACTTTTAAGTACTATCAATATTACCATACATAATTTTTCATTGCTTCTAAGTATGTGAAAATTATTCCAAAGTTTGCATCTACTATATTTTACATATCCATTCCTTCCTTGGTTGCCTTCTCAGTGTTGTTCAAATCCATGATAACAATCAATCATAAATAAATAACTAAATAAAATAAATCATAAATAAATAAAAAATTAAATGGCTCAGATAACTATCTTCATGCACTTCCTTTATGAGTATACTTAAGACTTTCTAAAAAGATATGCCCCAGTGCCAGGAGTGGGGTGGCTAGGTCATGGGGCATATGCATAGTTTTACTAAGTATTCCCAAAATCTTTCCTGTAAATGTTGCACCTGGTTACACTTCCATCAGAAGTACATAAGACTTTTTAGACCACCTTACATTCACCAATTCTTGGGAGTTTGCATTTTTTGGGGCCAGTTTTAAGTATGTAAATATATTTTACTTGTTATGTGAATTTCAGACTACCAGTGACTTTGAGAATGTCTTTATTCTGCTTCAGTGAAATTGTTTATGTGTGCCTCTGCTCATCTGCCACTTGATTTTTTATTCTTGTCCTGTTGATTGTTAGGAATTCATTGTCTATTCTAGGTAGTAATCCCTGGTCTGTTTTAGGAAGTGAAAAGTTATTAATATCTATTTTCTTTGTTTTTGGTATTCTTCATTGAATAAAAATTACTAATTGATGGTAAAATATCTGCCAACATTTTTTGCCTTAATGTGTGTTCAACTGGGGCATTTTTAGGAAGTTGAATCCTTTTCTGCAACTATTGAGATAATCACATGAATTTTATGTTTATTCTTTTAATCTAGTAAATTGAATGACAGTAAAAATTAAAACAACTTTGCACTCCTGAAATAATCTTTGAGATGTACTAGTCTTTTTATGTTACTGGATTAGATCATCTAATATTTTGTGATTTGGATGTTTGTTTGCATCTATGTTCACAGGATAGACACTGATTGATTAATTGATAGATAGATAAGTCAACAGAAATATATTTGTATTGCTTCTGTCTGATTTCAGGTAGTACTGGCCTCTGAAAATGAGTTGGTAAAAATTCCCTCCTTCTCTGGATGGTCTTTAAATATTTGATAGAATTTACCAGTGAATTCATCACAACCTGAAGTACTCTTTGTGAGAATGGTTTTCATTAGGAATTCAGTTTTTAGGTAGATAAAGGGATAAGCATTAAGGATTAAAATAATTTAATAGATACAGTATTTTTTTTGGTTTTTCTGTATGTCCATTTATGTTGAAGCTCTGTTATCAGACACATCACTTAAGATAGTTATCTCTTCTTTATGAATTGATTTTCTTATCATTATATAATATTCCTTTTCATCTCTGGTAATGCTACTTGTCTTAGAATCTATATTGGCTAATAATATTGTCCTATCTGCTGTTTTATGTATAGTGTTTGCTTGTTATAGCTGTTTCCATTCATCTACTTTCAATCTGTTTGTTACTTTATATATAAAGTATGTCCCTTGTAAATAATACACAGCTTTTTATTTAGTCTGAAATCCATCATTTTTTGGAATGTTTAGTACAGTCTATATTTATGTGAGAAAACTATTGATATGGTACTGTTCAAGTCTACGATCTTGCTCTTAGTTGTGTACTTGTCCCCTCCAATCTTTGTTACTTTATTCTTCTTCTTCTGACTCATTTTGCTTGACTCAAGAATTTTATTTATTTATTTATTTAAAAATTGAAATATAGTTGACGTACAGTATTATATTAGTTTCAGGTGTATTACACAATGATTTGACATTTGCATACATTGTGAAATGATCACCAGGATAAATCTAGTAACCGTGTGTCCCCATAGAAATTTACTACAATATTATTGACCATATTCTTTATGCTGTATTACAACCCTGTGGCTTATTTTTTTTAATAACTGTAGGTTTGCACCTCTTAATCCCCTTCACTTATTTTACCTCCCCTCTCGCACTACCCACCCCTCTGGTCCTTTGGTTTTCTGTATCTATGAATCTGTCTTCATTTTGTTTGTTTTGTTTTTTAGATTCCACATGTAAGTGAGATCATACAATTTGTCTTTATCTGTCTGACTTATTTCACTTAACATAATATCCTCTAGCTCCATCTGTGTTGTTACAAATGGCAAGATTTCATCATCTTAATGGCTGAGTAATATTCATTGTATATACTTATCACATGTTCTTTCTCCATTCATTGTTGATGGACACTTAGGTTGCTTTCATATCTTGGCTATTGTAAATAATACTGCAGTGGACATTGGTGTGCATATAACTGCGAATTAGCATTTTGTTTTCTTTGGGTAAATACTCAGAAGTGAAATTTCTGGATCAAATGGCCATTCTATTTTTAGCTTTTTGAGGAATCTCCCCACTGTTTTCCATAATGGCTGTACCAATTTACAATCCTACCAACAGTGCACCAGGGTTCCCTTTTCTCCATATCCTCACCAATGCTTGTTATCTGTTTTAAGTACTTAGTTTAGAATTCCATTTTATTTACTTTCTTATATTGTAGTTTTGCCTTTTTTATATTTTAGTGACTGATCTAGGCTTACATATCCATCATTCATTATCACAATCTACCTCCAAGTGACGGTATAACAGCTCCTGAATAAATAACTTATTGCATACTGTCATGTACACAATTCTTTCTTTTGTCCTTTAGTTATCATAATCAGTTGACTACATAATTTATTGACTCCATAACACAAAATATATAACTGTATGTATATTATTATTTTAAATATGTATTGACCATTAAAGATTTTAATACATGTCTAAAAGGAAGTATAATTGTGTTTACCCACATGTTATTTTTAATGGCGATCATTCCATTCTAGATCTAGTTTTCATCCAGTGCCGTTTTTCTTCAAATACTATATTAATAAAGTAAAAGAAAAAAACCCACCTGATCATCACAATAGATACATAAAAATTTTTTAAGTAGGCACACTTTCATGAAAAAATACTAAACAAACTAAAAATAAAAGGTAACCTCCTCAATCTAATAAAGGGTATGTACAAAAATTTAGAGATACTGGCAATCTTAATGCAAAAAGGTCTATGGTTTTTTCTTAAGATTAGAAAGAAGGCAAGTATGTTGGTTCTCACCACTTCTATTCAGCATCATCCTTGAAGTTATAGCCAGTGTTATCAGAGAAGTAAAAGAAAATGTAAAGCCCAGTCAGATAGGAAAGAAAGAATTTAAAAGTGGGGTTTTTGTATGTGTGTGTGTTTTTTCCCTGTCACATGATCTTGTAAGTAATCTATTAAAAAATATACTAAGACTAATCTAATGAGTTTAACAAGTTCATGGAATACAAGATCAATATACAGGTCAGTTGTATTTTGATATATTATTAATACAAAATCCAAAAAAGAGATTAGAAAATTATTTTACTTGTTTTTGCAATTTCTTCTGTTTCTTTTACGTTTAAAACATTCTTCTTAATTCTAAAATCAAGTAAATATTCTCCCAAATTTTGTTTTAGTTTTTGTATGATTTTATTTTATTACATTTAGTTATGTAATCTACCTGTTATTTAATGATAAGTGGTACTAACTAATAAAGAAAATCTACATTACTTATCATATTATAAATATTACTAAAATAACCTTAAACTTTATTGTATTTTATTAAGGGCAGATGTATAAACAGAGAAAATAAAAAATATATTAAATTTCTCAATTTGTAATCAGTCCCAGTGGACTGTCATATCTAATTTTCTTCCTTATTTTTTGAGGATGTGTTACCCTTGCCTGTTATTTTTTCTGAATATTTTCAAAATACATTGTCTATGATTCAAAAATGACGTAAATTTTAGTTTTGATTGGAGATGCATTAAGTATATAAAAAAGGAAATACACAACAACTTGGCAATATTTTGTTTTCCTACCTGAGAATATAATGGTCTCTATACATGCTCAATATCTCATAGTAAAAATGTATAGAATTACTTAATCTAATTTTAAGGAAGGACAATAAAGCAAATGAACAACTCAAAGATTTATTCGTAGTTATATACATTTACTCTAGAAGAAAATATTTATTTGGCTCTAGACTTTTTGTGAAGATGGGGCCACTGATTTAACGCCGCATCAAAGTGTACTTACTATAAGTTATAACAAGGTGCCTTCCTTGATCTTAGCAGAAACCTGCAGAGCTTATGTACACCCTTGCCACTTAGAATGTGATCTTCAGACCAGTGGCATCAGTATCACCTAGAAGCTGGTTAGAAACATAGAATCCTGGGCCCATACCTGACCTACTGAAGCAGAACCCAGTTTAACAAGATCCCTAGGTGATTCTTATTCACTTTAAAGTTTGAGAGGCACAGATGAAGTCCATCTATAACTTGTAGCTAGAAAACAACTTCGAAGGAGAAACAAATCATAATGTAGTGGAAATAGTTCTGTTTAATATTTGCCAATATTAGTAAATATCCTTAAAGCATAAATGCAGTTTTTTTCCATTATTAATGGCAACATTTGTTGAAATTTGTCTTTATGCCCAGGTTACTTTACCAAGTGTCTGCTTAGTTGCAGTGCAAGCTTTTAGAATGCCGGGGAATGTGTAATATAAAGCATCTGTTATAAAGATGTGTCCCAAATTCTAAATACAATGCAGGTGCTCCGTAATTATTTTTGAACACAAGACTGAATGAGTGAGTGGTTTAATAAACAGTTATGAAAATGAATTAAAATGAAAATACAAATCTCAACATTTCTTTGTTAAAGAAATAGATATCTATGTTATGGTAATACTATATTGTATTCACTTTATTTCCATAGGATGTGTGAAAAGAAATGTGTTTGTTTTTGTTTGCTATTGTCGCATAACAATTTATTACACCTTTAGCATCTTAAAAAAATATAAATTCCTTATCTCACAGTGTCCTTAGGTCATCTCTGGGTGCATGCTACATGGGATCTCAAGGGGTCAGGCTGCAGTCCATACCACCCAGGGCTGCAGTCTCATCTAAGGCTCAGAGTCCTCGTTCCAGCTTACTTGTTGGAAGATTTCAATTCCTGCTTGTGGGACTAAGGTCCCTGCTTTCTTGCTGAGTGTCAGCTGGGGGCTCTTCTCAGCTAGTAGAGGCCACTAGCCCTTCTCTGTCATGTCATTGGTGTGGCCCTTTCCACAACATAGCAGTTGGCTTCTTCAAGACCAACAGTAGAGCCTTTCTCCAGTTTGCTAAGATGGAGTCCTGTGTAATATGATACTCTCACTAATGTGTCTCTCCCATCACTTTGATCGTATCACATAATTCCATCAAGGGAGCAGGCATCCAATCAGTTGAGTCCCATTCACAGTCAAGGGGAGGGGATCACACGGTGCATGTACATCAGGGGACTCTTAGGAGACATCTTTGGATTCTGCTCACCACAGTGCTCATATATAAAGGGGCATATATAAAGGAAAACCAGAAATTCCCTTCGCCTCTATAAAATCTGGCTCAGACACCTGAAGAAGACATATCCAAATCTATCTTGCTGCTTTCAGAAATGATACATTTTCAATCACAAAAATAAAGTTTACTACGTCAAAGAGTCTCGTTTTCGCTACAAATATTTATTTCCCCCAATAAATGTCCATTACTTTAGATAAACATTCCAGGGTTTGTAATTGAAGCTGTTTACTAAAGCATTTCTATCCATCACGTATTTGAAATCTAATATCATTACTTCTCTTAACTTTACCTTCTTTGAGCTGAATAAAATACAAAGTGCTGGTTCTATGATGCTTGCTGCTGCATGTAATAATGTACTAGTGCATGTATTAGATGTTTAAAGAGTCAAACTCTAAAATACAGTAAACAACAAAAAGTCTAATAATTAGGAAAGAGCAATATTATTTTGTGAAAATGCAAATTTAACTGGGAAAGCCACACATTTACTATAGGGCTGTATTATTTTAAAAGGTAACCCTTTTGTTAGAAATTTATGGTATAGATTATATAAGAATGATGCTTCAAAATAAGAGGATTTTTTTTCTGCCTTTCTCTATTTTTAAAATCAGAGGAGGGAAGAACATGAAAATGTTATACTTTTGCCTTGATTATTACCTTTCAATCAAATAATAATATGATGCCAAAGCTGTTATGAGCTGGTGCAGATCATGGAAATAAAAGGACAGAATTATAGATAACTACTAAAAATACATTTTACAAACATTAGCCTTGAGACAAGTATAATAAGTATAAAGTAGTTCTCTGTAAAGATAATGCATTGGGCTTTTTTCTATCTTGGTTCTTACAAACTGATTTTCCTAGGGAGTATTAATACCAAATAAATTGTTGTCATTAAAACTACATAGACCTGGGCTGAAAGTGTGTCTCTGAGGTAACCTTAGATGCTGACTTTAATAACTTCATTTTTCTTCATTATCTTAAAGCCTAAAAAAGCAAAGAATAACCATAATTTCTGTGAATATATTTGCAAAGTCAAATTGTTTGATGACAGTTTAATTCTATTTTTTAAAAGAAACTATCATGATAATTTTGATGCCTGATTATAATGTATGCTATACCTTGATTTGGCATTTTTCACTTACACTGTGGTTTTTTCAGGGCTTCCCACAAATGCAAGGTGATATAAGTTACTGTCTTGGATATCCTATTGCAGTGTCTAAAATCTCAAAATATACCATGTGGTTCAATAGACCTGTCCTCTATTCTTGCTTTAGAGCACAGTTCTGAGGCAAAGTGAGACTGAAATTGTAGGAACAGGGCTTCCAGGTGAATATAGTCTTTCAGCCCCTCTACAATGTAGTTTCAAAATGATGCGACTTGCATCTCAATGGCATATGTAAGAACTTGAAATTTAAATGATTTTTCCTACTTTAGGAATAATATTGATTTTAATATCTGCAACCCACAAACTCTCACGTTATGTGTTAACACCCCCAAAGCATATTTCCTGTGCTAAATATAATATTTCATACTATCACATGACTAATGCTTATTCTGAGCTATCTGTCAGTGAGGCCCCACCATCAGTCGTTCCTGGTAGAAATGCCCGTGCCTCAGTAGACCAGGTGGAAAGAGCTGAAGACACAGAGAGAGGTATTCAAAGTAGTATTACCCTGTGATGTACATATATTCTCCCTCTCTCTTGGGAAATGGCCCCCCAGGGAAATTTTGTGAACATTAGTACCATGGTACCTGCTCTTTTACCAAACAATCTTCCTACCTTGTCAGTGTCTTCACAGACTTTGCTAGTAGGATGAATGGAGTCAGGTTGGGAAAGAATGGGATGACATGAGCAGGGTGGGTCATGAGCAATGGGCGGTGTTTTTTGTAGACAGAAAACCTGACTGGGAGCACAGTCTGTTAATTACAGCACCTCTGGGCCAGCCATGACCCACATACAATGAAGGTTAGAGAGTCCACCTATGTAAAACTGAACATCCAAATTTAGTGGCCAAAAGAGTCTCTAAGAAACATGTTGAATATACAAATTCAAAGTCTAACTCATACAGATTTGGTCTCAGCCAGAGGGGGTGAAAGCATTAAACTGTGCATTTTTAACAACCAACCCAATGTCTTTCAGGACCAGATATTACAAATCATCAGACCATGTGACTCAGTATAGAAATTTAAAGGTAACTGGCTTCCCTAATGCTTAGGGGTTCTGAGACAAAGGAGAATATCTTTAGAAAGCTGTGTATATGGTTTATTTTCTTTTTCCTGGGAAAAATGTGGAAAGAATAGCTGGAACTCTTAGTGAAGCTGACTCACTACTAGAAACCTGAAAAATTTAACTGTCCCAACTGCGCCTGTTGTGAAGAAAAGAACATCTAGTTTTGTAGTAACCAAAATAAAGAAGTTAAAATGTTTTTACTTTCTGGAACTAGACTCCCAAACCTCTTATAACACTTTCAAACATATATTTTGGAAATATAGTATCTATGGAATTAAGGGACTTAATGTTTGAGGTGGGCAAAAGATTTCTGGCAGTATACTCTTTGAAAGAACTTTGCTCAGAACCTGTGAACCATTATTTTAAGCCATCTCGGTGGTGAAAAGTAATCATAGCATCCTAATACAGATTTTATTTTGTGCCAGACACTGTGCTATATGCTTATATCACTGCATTTCATTTTTTCTAGAATAAAACATTTTTTGGAAGATGAGATAGGATACCCCCAGATGTGCTAAGGAAGTTAACCTCAAGTGACCACAACATTAGCAAAATGTTTAATATGAAAAATCCATGACAATTCTATATTATATATAATCATATATTTATATACAGTTTAAAACACCATTTCAATTATTTAAGACCTAAACCTTCGGGTAAGTTAATGTTCCATCAAGAACAGTGACATATTGTGTCTTCCTAATACAAGTTGTTCATTATCACAGCCTTCCAGAATCACCATTCTATGTCCCTGAGTTTCATATTCCCCAAATTCCTCTAGTCTTCAGAGCAATCCTGAAGTGTCTGTATGGTTATCCTACTTAATGCATGGAAAAAAATAAGCCTTAAGAAAGCAAGTAATTTCCCAAAGTCACATCCAACTAGTGCTTATGAAATCCATGATTTGAACAAAGGTCTGTTTAACCTTAAACCCATAGTCTTCCCACTATACTCCTTCTCCTATGAGAAGGGAGCTTAATTTTAGAAATAACAGAAGATTGTACAGAGAGAAATATGTAAGTAGAGCTGAAAATACTATTTAATATGATAAAACTATAAAAGAGCAGGACTGCATTTACTGCTCAATAAACAGTAAATATTCTAAGTAAATATTATATCTTTAGTGTCTTCATTGTGTGTAACACTCTACTAGGAACCTAGGAGAGTGAAGACAATTTTTAATTTTATTATAAATGTTCAGTATAAAGAATCTATACCCTATGTTTTGAAACTAAACAAATTAAAGGTATAGTCAAGACCCATCTTTATGAGTGAATGAATTTCCTGTACTGTGTTTGGTTATCTAGCTGTGTCTTAACTTGTCCCCAAAAGTTGTGAGCTATTGTGATGAATTATTAAGGCATTTTCCTTTCCCTATTTCTATAATCTTGAAAGGAAATGTGACTTCGTAACTTCTCCTATCAATAGATAGCATTTTTGTTACCCCTTGAATATCGGTAGCTTTAAAACTTGCTTTGGCCAAAGTGACAGTAGCAAACATGAGGCAAAAGCAGACCTGACAATTGTTTGTGCCTTAAGCTTGCTCTCTGGCTGCTTGTGGAACTCTGATGCCATGTGAGCAAGCCCAGACAAGCTAGCTGGAGAACACACATGAGAGAGACCTCATCTATCCCAGCCTTCCCAGACAAGGCGTCAGAAACCAGCCAGCCCCAGCTACCATCCTCTAGCTGACAGCAGATGTATGAGTAATGGGGCCTAGATATGAACAACTGCCCACCTGAAACCAGCCCAAATTGCTGACCTGCAAAATCATGAGTGAAACAAATGGTTGTTGGTTTAAGCCTTAAACTTTGGGGTAGTTGGTTACATAGGACTAGATAACCTGAAACAGTTGACAAATAGAGATGCAGCCCCCTCAGCACACAGGTATTGAGCAAGACAGAGAAGGAGAAATAGTAACTGGAAGAAAAATGAAGGATGATTTTTATGTGTGATGATTAACAGTAGAAGGAAACAGTAAGTTCAGATAGATCCTACCTGATAAATTCTATTATCCACTTGAAATGGGAGCTTGGGTCTTCTGAGAATCCAGTGGTGAGATAGTAGACTAGACGATAGTGATAAAAGTTTGAAATACACTTTGTGAATAGGGAAAGATGACAAGGGACTCGTGAAAATGCTTAATGTCCTACTGAATTTGGAGAATCTAAACTGTTGGGGGATTTGTTGTTCAACATGTGCCATTCCCTAGAAGTTATTACACTTTTGAAATCCCAGACAAACTTAAAAGAAGACACATAGTATATAGCTGGCAGAATCTAGAGATTTTATTTCAGCAAATATTGTACCCTCAAGCAATTGAATTCAATCAAACATTGAGTCCAAATTTGTTTCAGAGAAAGAAACTTTTAAAATGACTTCATAAATGAAAAACTGAGCTCCTTTCAATTCTTCCCTGAGAATAGCCATCAAATTACTCACATACCAACAGGGAGGAATTTTGAGGGAGTGTTATTAGTTTACACTCTTCTGGAGTTGTTTCTGAATTCTTATGGTCCAATAGCTTTAATCTGCAATATTTCAAATAGGGCGGAACTGGACACTTATAGCCAAATACTACAATTATTCCCATATAATATTCTAGCAGACATGTTAAATATGCATTACTGGCCTTCAAACACACTTACATGGATCTGCAACTGATAATAAGAATCTCCTATCCTTAATATGAATATTATAACTCAACTTCCTGGGAAATAAAAGGAAAATAATTTTATAAATCTCTGGCTACTCTGCCTTAAGGACCAGCTAACCACTCTTCTCCCACAACACATGATCAAAAAAGGTTTCTTACACCTCACTTTAATTATGATACAGGGTATGTAAAATTCTTTAACATTCTATCCATCATCTGTTTCCTTCCTCCCCACTCTTTCTTCCTCCTTCTCACTATTCTTTCTTCCTGTCTCCTTCCCTTCCTCCTTTCCTTCTCCAAATTTCATTTAATGCTTCCATGTGACTACATGTGATCTTTTGCTAACAGTTCAAGCGTGATTAGGTAATGTTGCCCCATACCTTGAGTCCATCTGGGTCATTCTTTACCACATTATTCTGTTTTACTTCTTCCATGAAAATTAGTTCGTATTTTTGACAATTAGAACAGCATTTGCACAGCGTAAACACTATATGGGTTTGCTGCTATTGGAATTAGAACATATCACTGCCTGATCATTTTAATTAGTTAGTTTCTTTAGTATTTATGAATAACCTTGCAAACTAGAATAAGAACTGATAAGATAGGGAACTTCTCTGTCCTATTCATTATGTCCCTTCCATGTAGAACAATGCCTAGCATATGTTAGACGCTCAGTAACTATTTGTTGAAGGAACAAATGCCACAAAAGTCCTCCCAGACTTACGGAGAAATAAATAAATATAGAAAGGTAATGCATTCTAAAATGGAAGTATATTTGAAGGACAGAAGAAAAGATAATGGGGTTTCTCATTTTGGGAAGGGAGATAAGTAAAATATTCTCCAGGAGACTCTTAAATAGAGAGGAAAGATTTGTATAGCATATACACATTTGTACTTCATAAACTAACTTTGAATGAAATTCCAAAAGCAGATTTCAAGAGTATTTTGAGTAATAACAACCTTCTTGCAATAAAGACTCTAAATATTCACAATATAAAGAAAACCCACATTATACTGTATATGCTGTAGTTTTTTTCATCGCAGTAGAACATCTATGTGAATTCATAAAATAATAATGTAGTACTTATCATTTACTGAATGTTTACTATGTGTTGCATATTTGTGAAGAGCTTTGCATATGTTATGGAATTTAACGTTTACCACAGCCCTCAATATTATAACAGCAATTTTTTTTTATTATTGAACATTTGGTTGCTGTTTCTCAAGCGTGGCATTTTGTCAAGTCAAGGCCATTTTATTTATTGTTTCCTCTGCCAAGAATGCTTTTCTTCCAGATAATCTCATGGTTGGCTCCCTCACTTTATTCAAGCCTTGGCTCATATATGAGGCCCTTAGCTTTTTCTGTTACCCCATCCATAACAACATGCCCATTGCTATTTCTTGCCATAACTCCTCATTGCATGATGATATAATATAAATTACATACAGGCTGAAGCTTTCTCTGTCTTGCTCAACTGGTTCCTCAGCAGCTAGAGCAGTGATCACCAAATAGTAGATACTTAATAAATACTGATAAGTTAGTAAAACAGGTAGGATTTGGACTCATGAAGTTTGGATTTTGATGCTTTCTCTTAACTACCTATTATTGAAAATGTTTAGTCATCAATCATCTATCAACCTACCTGTATCTGTACTTGTATTCTCTACATTTCTCTATTGCAGTGGACTTGGTATTTCTCCTGCCATTAATTATGCTCTGAATATCAGATCTGTCTCATTATCATGGACCTTGCTTATGTAGTTATCCATTATCCCTGACATCATCAAATAGAATTTTTCTCTCTCTATTGATCATTACCATCAGCCGGCGGACATGCTTTAGCATCCAAGTTATAAAAGCCTTCAGTGGTTCATCTTATTCCAGTTATCTAGCCATTTGTTTGATTTCCTTCAAAGCAAAAATTTTCTTTATAACTCATCCCAGTCTGTAATATAATCCTATCAATCCCACTTAAATGCCGAGACAGAGGTCCCTAACAATCTTCCTGTAGCCAAATAAATCACTTTTCTGTCGTCATCTTTCAGGCATTTTTATCTTAGGAATTTTTCACTGGTAACTATGATTTCTTTCTTAAAACACTTCAGTGGTTTGGCTACGATGACACCTCACTTTTCTGAATTCTTTTTCTCTTATCTAAATGACTACCTTGTGTCAGTGTCCATCATTGCTCTACTGCATGGCTCAGTCGTGGGCTTTTGTTTCTCTATTCCATGTGTACTGTCTCTAAAACATCTCATCCATTCCTAAAGTTTTACATTCTGTGTGATTTCTCCCACATTAATATTTCTAGTACTAACCTCTCTGGGCATATGCATTTGCCAGTCTTCCTGCCTGAGATATTGGAGATCTACCAAGCATGTAAAACTAAATACATTAAAAAAAAATTGTCATTCATCACCATAATCTGATTTTTTCTCATCTAATATATCGCTGTAAATGGCACCACCAACCATTCAGATTCTCAAGCTAAAAACTAGTAAAACTTCTTAATTCCTTTTATGCGCTCAACTCCCAAAATTAACCCATCAGAAATAACTGAGCTTTCTTCCAAAACATACTCCAAAATTTTCCCATTTCTTCTCTTTCCATTGATATTACTTCTAGTGCAAATTAGACCCTCCATAATACACTTACTTTACCTAATTATTTCTGTTCAGTTATCTAAATTCTCTAATTCAGGTTGTTCTTACTTGTTTTTGACAAGGATTAGTTAAGTTTATCTACAGAACCCACATATTCTGAAGATAAAGATTACCTCACAGATTTCCCAATGGCAGGAAGAAATTTCAGCACTGCCCCCCCCTCCCCAAGGCCTGTAACCAGGAAATAGAAAGTTCAAAATCAAGGCCTCTCGTGGCTACTCCTTTTTCAGTGACAGCTTCCTTCTTTTACCCCTGTGCTGACCAAGGTGCATTGATACTCTGGGCTCACAGGCCAAGCTTGATTTATTCAAACACAGCCCTCATCCACCAAGTTTATATCAACCTTAAAAGTATAGTGCCCTCAGCAAACTATTTGAAGTATCTAAAACCAATTCCTCAAATGTTTGGAAAAAATAATCTAATTGGCTCCTCTTAAATCAGATGTCCACCGAGTCTCTTTGGCTGTAGCCAAAGGATTTTAATGCTCAGTAGGGAGTAAGGGAGTGTACTCTCTGAAAATGAAATGTTGATAATCTCTCAAAAGGTATGAAGATAACAAAGAAATTAAAAACCATTATGTATCTTAAACACTGAAACAACCAATATAATATAAGGGGAAAAATTACAAGAATATAAACGAAGGAAGAGAATCATCCAGAGGCCAGAAACCTCAAGGATAATCTTAAAGATGTAGTTTGGATTAAACCAAATTAAAGACAGGCTCAGAAGATGGACTTAAGCGTCATTTATGGGGAACAAAGGAGTTTTGCTATAGGTTAAGAGGAGGTCACTTTGGATGGTTAAAAAGTCTAATAACTAAATCATGTTGGGAAGGCCAAATAATGAAGTCAACGCCCAATGATGAAGCTTATGTGGGGCTGATCACTTATCTACTCAATACATGCCACAGGTGAGTAGCATTAAAAGCAGAGACAGTGAGCCTGTGCCTTATTCATTTAGGAAATAGAGCTCAAAGAAAAAGAACTAGAATATAGTGCAATTCTCCCTGACAGAGCTGGCAGCTCACAGCCACAACATGTACTTTTAATAGAAGCCGGATTCAAATGTAAACTAGATAGGGGGAAAAAGCCAACACAACACTTTAACATCACCATAAGAAAAAAAAATATTAAAGAATTATTTCTGTTCAAGATTACCTACTTCATCTATAATTGCCCTCTAATTGATAGATGATGAAAATTGTAACACATTTACCCTTACCAGTGGTCAGCTATAAATTTTGATACAGGATCTACAGATAGGGAAGGCCACCAAGGCCTAAACAGATTTCTTCTTTTCAAATGGTGAGAACAATTTTTTTTTTTAAAAGATAGAACTTTGAAAACATTCTTCAACATGAGGAAAACATTAAACTTGTGGTGAAACTGGGACATTTATTTGAAAAACATAATCAGAAGTAGAGGCAAATATTTAAAAGGATTTTAAAAATAGGATCTATTTTGGACTTGGCATAATTGAAAAAAAAAAAGAACTGAAAAACCAAATATCAGTTGATAATAAAATAGCAGATCCAGTTGACAAGGGAGTAGTCTAAAACAAGCTTAGATAAATAAAGTGAATAAGACAACGAGGAGGGTAAAGAGGCTAACATTTCACTGAGGAAGTTTAATATTATAAAAATTATTAAAAAACACAATATTTTGTGGAGTGTCAAGAAAGTCCCCCAAGATGTACAAGAAAGGAACAAAGGGATCATTGTTCAAATACTTTAAAATAAAGATATTAGAGGCCAAAAATATAAATTTACTTACAGATAATTATTTTTTCATGTGAGGGAGCCACAAAAAAATCTTTTATAAATTCAGTAACTAAGATATAATAGAAACCAAAAATATCAGCCAAACAAAATTCTGCCTCTCTGAGCGAAGAGTCAGAACATAAAATTAAAGAAAGGGAATATTTTGTAATGAAATGTTTAATTTAAAACTAAAAAAAAAAAATCAGCTAAAAAAAAAGTTTAAAACAAAGTTACTACAATCAGACTGGTCTTAGATTATTGCCACACAATTAAATGTTAATAGAAAATATAACAACAAAAACAGATGTGTTGAAACAGTTTAAGAAGTAACAAACAGGGACTTCCCTAGTGGCACAGTGGTTAAGAATCTGCCTGCCAATGCAGGGGACAAGGGTTCGAGCCCTGGTCCAGGAAGATCCCGCATGCCGCAGAGCAACTAAGCCCGTGCGCCACAACTACTGAGCCTGCACTCTAGAGCACGTGAGCCACAACTACTGAGCCTGCGTACCACAACTACTGAAGCCCACGTGCCTAGAACCCATGCTCCGCAATGAGAAGCCACCACAATGAGAAGCCTGCGCACCGCAAAGAAGAGTAGCCCCCACTCGCTGCAACTATAGAAAGCCCGCATACATCAATGAAGACCCAACGCAGCCAATAAATAAAAAATAAATTAAAAAAAGAAGTAACAGACTGATTTATTTTAATGCATTTAAAGAAAAGATAAACAATGTAAATAAATATATATTTAATCAACACAGAAGCCCAGTCAGTTGAAAGTTAATTTTAAGGTAATTAGTTTAATATAATCTCCATTATAATTATTGCATTACATTGGAATTCCAAAGTGCAATTACATATTATTTAGATAAAGAAAAATAAAAATAATTTTCACATTTTAAAAATTTTGGCTAAAGTGATAATAAGAAAAAATAATTTGTGGTAACAGATGCTTTACCATAAAATTCAACAAAGTAGTATTATTAATGAACTAAACGTTATGCTCAAGGGGTAACAAATAGAACACAAGGCAAATCAAAAGATATCAGAAGGAAGCAATGAGAGTGATAAAATAGGAATTGATATACTAAAAGAGAAAAATCAATGTAAATTAGCGAAAACTTATTATTAAACATACCTAAATGTGGTCTTTTATGAGCTTAATATTTCTTAATTTATTCCTCGGGGTTCTGTACAATTAGTAATTTTTTCCTTGTTTGCCCCTAATGGTTATGATTAAGGAGTTCTGTATCATATAGAAATGAGCTATTGAGCCTGAAAAGACATGGAAGAAACTCAAATGCATATTGCTAAGTGAAAGAAGCCAGTCTGAAAAGGTTACATACCATATACTTCCAATTATATGACATTCTGGAAAAGGTAAAACTGTGGAGAAAGTTAAAAAGATCAGCGGTTGCCAGGGGTTAGGAGGGAGGCAGGGATGAAGAGGCGGGCACAGAGCACTTTTAGGGCAGTGAAAGCACCCTGTGTGATACTATAGTGGTTGAAACCTGTCATTATACATTTGTCCAAACCCATAGAACGTTCAACACCCAACGTCAACCTTAAAGTAAAGCGTGTACTTTGAGTGACAATACTGTGTCAGTGTAGGTTCACCAGTTATAACCAATACACCACTTCAGTGGGGATGTTGATAATGGAGGTGGTTACGCATGTGTGGGGAGACGGCATATATAGGAGACCTCTGTACCTTCTGCGCAGTGTTGATGTGAACCTAAAACAGCTCTAGGAAGTAAATTCTACTTAAAAAGGGGAGAGAACGGTTACAAACACTATATTATTTATGTTTGTGTTAATGGTCTTAATGCATTTTTGAAAAACTTGATAGCTCTTTATTTTTCAGATAGTTATTGTATTTCTGATTAATACATGGAAATAATACTACTGTAAGTAAAGCATGAAGTAGGCACTCAATGTTAGCAAACATCATCATCATTATTCTTTATTAGCGAGCGATCCAATTTGGTCCCAAGGAATTCCATATGAGAGGAGAAGCTGTCTGTTAAAATGGTTATAACACAGATTTTCTAGATGGACCAACCTATATTCATATGTTTTTGAGAGTCTATTGTGAAAGACTACAGAAGAGATGGAAATCTGTTCTATAACAATCATAGTGGGGACATAACCCAGACATTGGCTCTAGGGTTAATGTGACAGCATAATCTAAGTTTCCCAAATTGAATGTAGCAGAAGTGGAAGGATGAGTAGTAGGTAATATTTTGAACTGGGGATTTGATAACATTGCAGTGCTATGAATTTAAATTTAAAAGTCAGAAGGTAGAGCTAATTTAGCAGGAGGTAAGGAAGTGGTAGATTAATTTTAGAATTGGGGAATTAAAATTTTTCTTAACAGTTAACATAGGCAAATATGCCTTCATATTACTAAACCTGTTAGCTTTGGAATTGGTAAAAAGGTTGTCAGTATAATTATAAACACAGAGACATAATAAAGAGTTCCTTAGGGGAAAAAAGACAAATGTATAAATTATACAAGACTATAAACTTTAAAGTAGTCTGTTCATATGAGATTTTTCTCTCCCAAGAAATGAACTGTTCAAACAATGACTTCAGAGTCCAACAATCTGGCATATTCTTGACTATTTGGGAATTAAATCCAAGTATAAAATTTTGGCTTTCCTAAAGGTGTTTGGAAATGGCATGACAGCCTGAAAATCTGGCTAGTCATAGGTTATTGGAAACAATATCATAGCTAGGAAATATGGCTTCCTCCTGTATATTTAGAAGTTAGATCAGAACATAACAACTTGGCATACCCAAAATGATCTGGGAAAGTTAACATGGTATAGTGATCTGGAACAACTTTAAGTATCTGGAATGCCATCACTGTCCAAAACTTGATACAGCACCAGAATCACAAGTTTCAAAATATGTTCTGTGATAACTTTTATAAATGCCCTTGCCATTTTAAGACTCTAAAATTCTATATAATTTCATATTTTATATTGTCTATGAAAATCATCATTGTTTAATTTGTCCTTCCAACTAGGGTATTTTTCAGAGAGAAAGGGGCACTATTATTCTGGGAAAGCAGACAAAAATTGGGATTGTTAAAAGCAAGTGTTTTATTATGCTAAACTGAGCTTAATATATAGCCATGATCTTAGGACAAAGCAGCAAAGGACAGAAATCTTAATATTAGAGTAACTAGCTTAAAAAGAAAGGAGGAATTATAATAGGCTTATAATACCAGGCACCCTCTTCACCCCATCCTCTCTCCAAGAAAAAAGTAGAGAGTAGAGGTAATGGTGGTATCTACTATTAATTTGCATCCTGGGTTGCAGTCTCTGTTTCTGTTTGCCTCACAATACAAATACTCATTCCAGCTCTACAAGGTCATTTGGATTCACATCCTTAGAGCACCAGAGTTGAGAGAATACAGGAGGAAAGAGATCCAATTATTTCACTAAAAGATTCTTTTTGGTCCAATTAATGCTAGGAAGATGGGTAGCTATTTTTATCCTGCCTTGGCCACATGCCCATCCCTATGATAAGGGTGCAGAATACATTATAGAAAGGTACATGATAAGGGGAGCAGACAAAAAACAGCTACTAAAGACATTTATTTCTTTAAAAATGATATGACACTGTTTAGGTAAACAATTTCGTCTGATTAAAGAATAATTTGGCATTCTTCTCTTCCTAATATACTATTGAGAAGTAGTTGTTTTATTGATTATCAAAATTAAAAATTAACTATTACAGTTTTTTCCCCTCCTTTTTATTACTGAAAATGACTTTTAAAAATACAGTAAGTCCCCTGCATACGAACCTTCAAGTTGCGAACTTTCAAAGATGCGAATGTGCCCTGTATGCCAGCTGTTGTACTGTACTACTGTGCTTTTCAAGGTACTGTACTGTAAGATTAAAAATGTTTTCTTTGTTTTTTGTGTTTGTTTGTTTTTTATGTATGATTTGTGTGAAAAGTATTATAAACCTATTATAGTACAGTACTATATAGCCAATTGTGTTAGTTGTGTACCTAGGCTTTATTGGACTTACGAACATCCTTCTTGGAATGGAACTCGTTCGTATGTAGGGGACTTACTGTATTTGTTTAAAAACTAAAATATTTAAGTTGTTTAAAGACTGTTTGCATGCAATTCTTATATTTATTCTCATTTCACTTTTTATTTTGAGATAATTTAATATAAAAGCATATTGCAAAAATGCTAGAGTTCCATAGACCCTTCACCCAGATTCCCCATTGAGTTGCCATATTTCCTTAGTCTCCCCCAATCTGTGACAGTTCCTCAGTATGTTGTTTGCTTGTTTATTTTTCATACTATTGCCATATTTGGAAAGTATTGGTCAGTTATTTTGTAGAAGGTGGATTTTGCCAAAAGCAATTGTTTCTGACGTGGCATTTCAAGCATTAACTTTCTATTTCCCTCATTCATTCTACATTTATTAACTGAAATCCTTTCTATAAGGAACAGTTGTCTCTTATCCTTATTTATTTGTTGTTATTTCTTTTTTTTTTTTTTTTTTTAAATAAATTTATTTTATTTTATTTATTTATTTTTGGCTGTGTTGGGTCTTCGTTGCTGTGTGCGGGCTTTCTCTAGTTGCGGCGAGCGGGGGCTACACTTCATTGCGGTGCGCAGGCTTCTCATTGCGGTGGCTTCTCTTATTGTGGAGCACGGGCTCTAGGTGCATGGGCTTCAGTAGTTGTGGCACTTGGGCTCAGTAGTTGTGGCTCACAGGCTCTAGAGCGCAGGCTCAGTAGTTGTGGCGCACGAGCTTAGTTGCTCTGCGGCATGTGGGATCTTCCCGGACCAGGGCTCGAACCCGTGTCCCCTGCATTGGCAGGCGGATTCTTAACCACTGCGCCACCAGGGAAGCCCTATTTGTTGTTATTTCTGTATATCAGCATGGACTCATGAATATTTGTTTCACTGGGTCATAACCTCAAACTATGCTATTTATTTTGTTGTTCAGATTGTTCCTTCTTTGCTTCCTCTAACACTGGAATCAACCAACTATCCAAAGAGCTCTGGTTCTTTTCATTGGAAAATGGTATTTAGAAACCAAGATATGGGTGTTAGTTGTGACTCTTGCTACTGCAGTTTCACTGCTTCTAAGCACAGCTTAGTAGATGAGCTAGGAAATATATACATATATATAAACTGTGCAAACCCACATATCTATATGTTTGTATCTGCCTATCTGTGTATAGGTATGTATAAAACAAAATTCAGCAAGTCTTAGGTTGTGATAGAAGTGTAGTGGCATACATATATACGTATGCATAGATATATATGTATACTATCTATATTTATGTGCATATATACTGAGTATATATGTGTGTATATATAATTTGTATGTATATCCATAAAGATAGGTAGGAAATGTGTATGTGTGTATATGTGTGTGTTTATATGTATGTTGTTCTTTCATATGTCACTCCACAACAAGACTTCCACATAGAAATAAATCTGATAGCTAATCAATTATCAGAATTAAATAAAGACCCTATATCTAAAGAACTTTCAGCTACTACATTTCCGTCACATCCCAAGACTTGCTGAGTTTTTATGTTAATCTATTCTAATTATCAATATAGTTGTAAAAACTCATTGTTCAAAAACTTTCTTACTCATAAAACAAATGAAATTTTCACTCAATACTTGTTCATTTTGGATCTATACATAATAAAATGTGTATTTGAAACACTTAAAATGATATATATCTATCATTGCCTTTGATTTTAGCAGTTGCTAAAGATTGTTATGATTTTGCTTCAATGACTAGCATCAACTGTGAAGAATGGAATTGGATATTTTGAACTGTAAAATCACATTCACATAATACCTCACTTGAAGTTTTACAAAAATATTTGCTACCACAGAAAGAGGACAGATATGGGAACTGGAAATAATCTCCATCTATTAAATCTGGTAGATAATAGTATGATTTTTTATAGCAGACATTTTCAGAAATAATAAAAAAATGCATCTAGCATGGAAAACATGATAATCATTGCTAGGCTACAATATACAGGAATGACCTTCTCTTCAATCTCAAATGTTATTTGAATTTAAAATTTTGCTTTGAAGAAGCCTAATATGGATATCAAATAAGTGATTGTAAATGTATCTGAGACTCCAGTCTATCTTTGTTTAGAAAAGCTGGCTATTTTCAACCTATATTTTATAGTTGTCACTAATGTCAATTACACAACCAGCATAAGAACCAGACAAATGCACAAATCTGCAATTTAATTTAGCTCTACAATATTATTATATTACTAGAAAAGAATGAAACCAATGTTCTTTTGGAAACTTAACACACACAGACACATACACACAAACATACACTATACACACTCCATTAAAATTTTATTACAAAGAAACACCATGTATTTTTAGCAAAACCAGGAATCCAAACACTATTTATTTCTTTTAAGACAGATTTTTACCTCAGTGTATTGAACTTCTCCATCAAACTATTTGTTTATAAAGGAAGCAGGTACGTTACAGCTGGCCTTTGGATCAGGCTAGTATCAATCCTATTAATAAAATGATAAAGAACTTATAAGATAGAAATGACAGAACAATATATCTGAAAAACATACACGCAGAAATACTTAACAGAATATTAGAAAATTGGATCCAGTGGTTAATAAAGACGGATAATACTTTGTAAAAAAATTAATGAATAGATTAAATGAAGTAGTACTCAATTAAATAGAGTAGGGAGACCAGAAGGGGGAGCTCTCATGCCGGGTGAAGATAGTGGAATCCAACAGGGAGATGAAAGACTCCTGTTTTTTTCCTGGCCATGATTGCAGACCCCATATTGCAATTTCCTGCTGATCCCAAATAAACTTGTCTGTGCTGAAGAAATATCTGGCAGTCTATTTGTTTTAGGTCAACAGCTTCAAAATCAATTATGTTTTGATCCTCTCTATCAAGTGTTGGTTTTCTGTTTGTGTGTGTGCTCTTGTTTTTATGATTTCATTCATTCTATCTGCCTTTGCCTTGGGTATAATTTTCTCTCCTCTTTTTAGTTCTTTTAGGTGAAATAAAGTCATTAATTTTTACTCCTTTCTCCTTCTCTTCTCCTTCTCTTTTTCCTCTTCTTCTTCCCCTTCTTCGTCTCACTCCTCTTTCTACTCTTCCTTCTCTTTCTCCTTCACCTTCTTTTTCTTCATCTTCTTGATTTTCAATAACCATTTACCACTATCAAATTTCATCTAAGAACTGTTTAGCTGCAACTCTAGAATTTTGTTATGTTTTGTTATATTGTAATGACAATCAAAATATATTTAATGTCCTTTATGATTTCTACTTTGATCAATTGGTTATTGAGTATTGCTTAATTTAAATAATTTGTGATTTTCAAGATTTATTGATATTATTGATTGCTAATTTATTTTCATTTCTGTCCTTTTGTACAAATTCCAAGATTTGAATAATCTTTGATTCTTTTGTAATTTTTAAATAGTTCACAAATTCCATGCCTGACAATTTTTAATTGTGTGCCAGACATGATAGATGATATGTTGTAGGATTATAGGGAGTCTGAACTGTGTTGTTTTCACTTAAAAGATGGTAAACTTTGTTCTAATAGTCAAATAAGTAACTTGCAGTTCTTCTTGAGCTTTCATACATGTTTCATTTACTTATATGAAGATTTTTTTGAGGAATGATAAATTTGATTTTTGGCCTTATTTCTAGAACATGTTTCTCCATTTAGGCTGTGTTACTAACTCTTAAGTTATGGCCTATCTGGTTTCTCAAATGAATGACTAAAGAGCCCATTGAGGTCTCTCTCCTCTGACTCTGCTAGAATTCCAACACCCTGAATCCCTCGCCCTGAATAACAAATTCCATTCAGGTCTCAGCCATGTTGCAATTAGAAACTGCTGGGTCTCACAGACTCTGCCTTGTGCGTGTGCAGCTTAGCCTTCATCTGAGGAACCATAGTGAACCTCCACGAGAAGTGTCTGTCACCTGCTCTGCTCAGCTCTCTTTTCTTCAGGACTTTGGCCCCCAAATCCAGCTAGAGTAGCAATGAACTTTGAAACGTGCTTCCTCAGCCCACTGAGAGCTATGTGTTCTGCATTGACTCTACCTCCCTGTGTGGTGGAAAGGAGACTTCCCTCAGACAGAAGCCTGGGAAATGGTTGGGCTTCCTCACGAATTTCCCTTGTTCAAGGATTACCTTCTTGCATTGTTTGCTGTGTAGTGCATAAAAACAGTTGCTTCATATGTTTGTCAGATTTTATATTTGTTCACAGTAGGAAAGTCATTCTGGTACTAATGACTTGATTATGTTTGGAAGCATAAGTTAGTAATTACTTTCCAATAACATTTATTGCAAATATATCAAACTTGTAATATCATTGATGTGCTTTAGAATAAACTAAATTTTTAAAAGTGGTTCATTTGGTAGTGTATATATGTCCATGACACTCTCTTACCCTGTCACATCTCACCCCACCCCCTCCCCATATCCTCAAGTCCATTCTCTAGTAGGTCTGTGTCTTTATTCACATCTTGCCACTAGGTTCTTCATGGCCTTTTTTTTTTTTTTCCCTTAGAATCCGTATATATGTGTTAGCATACTGTATTTGTTTTTCTCTTTCTGACTTACTTCACTCTGTATGACAGACTCTAACTCCATCCACCTCATTACAAATACCTCCATTTCATTTCTTTTTATGGCTGAGTAATATTCCATTGTATATATGTGCCACATCTTCTTTATCCATTCATCTGTCGATGGACATTTAGGTTGCTTCCATGTCCTGGCTATTGTAAATAGAGCTGCAATGAACATTTTGGTACATGACTCTTTTTGACCTATGGTTTTCTCAGGGTATATGCCCAGTAGTGGGATTGCTGGGTCGTATGGTAGTTCTATTTGTAGTTTTTTAAGGAACCTCCATACTGTTCTCCATAGTGGCTGTATCAATTTACATTCCCACCAACAGTGCAAGAGTGTTCCCTTTCCTCCACACCCTCTCCAGCATTTATTGTTTCTAGATTTTTTGATGATGGCCATTCTGACCGGTGTGAGATGATATCTCATTGTAGTTTTGATTTGCATTTCTCTAATGATTAATGATGTTGAGCATTCTTTCATGTGTCTGTAGGCCATCTGTATATCTTCTTTGGAGAAATGTCTATTTAGATCTTCTGCCCATTTTTGGATTGGGTTGTTCGTTTTTTTGTTATTGAGCTGCATGAGCTGCTTGTAAATCTTGGAGAGTAATCCTTTGTCAGTTGCTTCATTTGCCAAATGTAAAATAGATAACTAGTGGGAAGCAGCCGCATAGCACAGGGAGATCAGCTCGGTGCTTTGTGACCACCTAGAGGGTTGGGATGGGGAGGGTGGGAGGGAGGGAGTTGCAAGAGGGAAGAGAAATGGGAACATATTGTATATGTATAACTCATTCACTTTGTTATAAAGCAGAAGCTAACACACTATTGTAAGGAAATTATACTTCAAAAAAGATGTTTAAAAAAAAAAAGTGATTCAATTAAGAAAACTACTAATTAAATGAAAGCATAAGTGGACATGGCAAAAAAATGAATTACTAGTAACCATAGAAACCCTAGTAACTTGACTAAGAACATTGACAGTATTTTGAGTCAGAGATCCATGAATTTGATCCCCATCTCCATAGCACACAAGCGTGGTTTTCCTTTTTTTTTTTTTTTTTATAAATTACTCAACATCTCCAAGCCTCAGTTACCAATGTCTAAATATGACTAATATGATTGATACCTAATATCTAACTCATGTTTTACTTAGGACTAAGAGAGATACAACAGAGGGATATTATATGCCCCTATGTATTAACATGAATTCAACTATGCATTCTGGGCTGAGAGAGAAGGAGAGAGAGAGAGGAAGAGAGAGTGTGTGTATGGGAGGGAGGGAAAGAGAGGAGAGAGAGAGATTACTTTTAAATAATTTTACATTCAACCAGGTATTTTACTCACAAAGCGTAAGTACCAATAAGAGAATGGGTGATTCTTACAGTGTGGAAATGGCATTTACCACACTGGGGTTAGATCTAATTCATTCTAGTTATCTACAGTGCATAACAAATTACTCCAAATTGTAGAAGCTTAAAACAACCATAATGATTTGTTTTCCTCTCATGGATTTTTATTGGTCAGATTTTGGGAAGGACTTGGCAAGATGGTTTTGGCTCAGGATTTATCAAACAATTGTGAGCAAAGAGTAGCTCAGCTAGACTGCTGATATCTTGGTCTCCAATATGACACATTCTTAGTACATACACAAAGACAATATTAATTATACGTAATTATCTGATGTCCTGACTTAGAACTTGACTGCACAAAAAAAAAATTCTTTAATGTATATAATTTGTTTTAATCAGTCTGTGACATATGTCAAGTGTGTATTTGTAACTATCACTACCAGTGGACTTTAAAAATTTTTTTTGATTGAGATAGTAAAATTTTCAATTGTCTTTGAAGATTTTTCCACGAAAATGAAAATCAACATTTTGGATCAAAAGAGAGGTGATATCCTGTAGTACCGACATATATTCTTTAGATAATCCCTGGATTTATTTAGTATGGATAACCCAGCATAGATGTACCTATAATCATGCAAGCTTCCAAGAAGTATATGCATTCTTAATTGAATTTATCCTTAAATATCTATTCTAAATCATTAATAGTGAATTCAAAAGAGTAAAAATGCATTAATAAAGCACATTCAGAAATTTTATCTTAAATAATGAGCCTCCAAAGCCAGCTATGAAGTACCTACTTCCATTATAAATAAATATTTGGGGTGATAGAAAAGTTATTATAGATATTATAGGTGATAGAGATATTATAGTAAAATACGTCTTAAATGAAGTAGATAATGTTTGCATTTCTGAGTTTGCTGAAAACATGGTGTCCCTCTATAATAAAATCTTAACAGAATGTGTGTGTGTGTCTGTGTGTGCAAGTAAATGTGTATATGATATGTATGTATAAATATATATATATACATGTGTAAGTGGTATATGTGTATGCATATATGTGTGTAGAAGATGAAAAACATGAACTGCTGCATCTCAGAAGATGGTAGGCATTTCCAATAGTTCCAATGAATTCGCCTAGAAACTTTTAAGAGAACATGATAATAGAAGATTACATATCTATATTTTTGAGCTTTATTTTAATAGATATAGTAGGCTTTATTGAAATCCTATTTTTGCTTATGGGTGCTTATAGGCTTTATACCGAATACTTTATCATCTAGTTTTAAATGACTTTGACAAGGATATATAGTTCTTCAATTTAAATATGAAAATCCTTTATTGAGTATCAAAATTCTATGTGAAAATGCAGCGTTGCCAAGAGTCAGTGATTAGAGAAGAGGACTACTAACATCCTTCAAGCTTCTCTGACTTGCTGCGAGAAAGAGACATAGAGACAGAAAGGAAGAGTTTTGTTGTCTAAGTAGTCCCTGCTCTTATTTTATGATCATAAAATGGCCTTTCATAATTATCATTTGCCTTCCATGTAGATAATGTATCCCCCAGATCATCAAGTCCCAACAGTAGCTATAATTATCACACCAGTTACACCAGGACAAACTGGTTGAGATTAGTTAATGTAAGGGAACAGTCCTCCTTGCTGGCAAAACAGATTTTAGAGATTGCAAGTCTAAGCAAGATAGTAAATTTACCAAAATAATGCCATGTTTTATGGGCATTGAGCCTTTATCTGGAAAATACTATCTGAAAAAGATTAAATTTAAAAGAAAATAAAAATAGTTACCTGTGAAGTCAGCCTCTTTTGGAAATAGGGTCTCTGGAGATGCAATTAATTAAGATGAGTTCACACTGAATTCAATATGACTGGTGTCTTTTTAAGACAGAGACACAGTCACACACAGAGGAAACATCTTTGTGAGGACTGAGGCAGAAATTGGCGATGCAGCTGCAAGCCAAGGAATGCCAAGGATGCTGGCAACCACCAGAAGCCAGGAAGAGGCAAGGAAGGTTGCTGCCCCAGAGCCTTCAGAGGAAGGATAGCCCAGCTGACCTTTTGATTTTGGACTTCTGGCCTCTAGAACTATAAAAGAATACGTTTCTGTTATTTAAGTCTCCCAGTTTGTAGAATTTGTCATGGCAGCTCTAGAAAACTAATACATATGGTAAAGGTTTTTTATATTTATCCAGAAACAATTTCTTGTTTTGATCATCTTGTATTGAAAACAATCAGAACCTTCTCTTGAAAACCACTTTGTACTTAACTCAGTCATATCCCTTAGCATTTACTCTAGTTAGGATCAGTTGGTGGGAAACAGTTTAAATTTGTTTAAAAATGTCTAACTGTATTTCTGGAAAACAAATCAACAAATATTTGTTTAAGCAGTTGAGTAATGGAGTCGGTTAAATAACCAGATTTTTTACTAATTCATATTGATCTTTTTAAAGATTAGTCAGTTTTGCATTTTCCTAGCAAATGAGCTTAGAAATGCTATTAGCCCAATAACAGGCATACTTTTTATTTCCTTATCCTACTTTTTATTTATTTTTCTTTCCCTTTTTTTTGTTTTTTACTGTAAGCCATATTGCAGGATTTTAGAAAAAGAAAATGTATGTGAAGCACAAATGACTGTATCAAATATTAGTTAGTCCATATTTATTTTTATTTATAAGCAGTTGCTCTCAGTGATTTTATATCTATTCAGACATGCAAGACACGTATGTTGTGCTGAACCCAATGATATGATTGCTTTTTAATAATGTTAAGAAAGAATAACTGACTTGGCCAGGTTTCTTTCTTTTTTTTGGCTACATTTCTTATTGAGTAAGTATTGATCAGCAGAGAAGATTCCTCCACCAAGACAGAACTTAACCTTTTGAAATTTGGAGACTTCCTCTTTCAGAAGTATTATCTAGAAGCCCTGTCCATGTAAGCTCCAATTAATTTAATGTGTGGAGAGAAGAGTCTGGAAGTTGTGAACCCCGAGCCATCAGTGCAGGTGTTCTGCTCCTGTACACATTATTTCTGTTAGAATGTCTGTTACAGGGAGACTCCCATGGCATTACTACATCTGTCCGTCATTTCACTCCACCAGCCAATAATGTGAAAACCCACATCTTGTAATTAAGACTTACAGTCAGTCGTGAAGTTTTGACACCTTTTTGAATGCCTGGGAAAAGATGAAGAATTTGATCAGCTGTGGCTGAAAAATGGTATATATGGTATATTTTAGTTTGAATAGTCTTAGCAATAGTAATTCAAGAGTTATCAATTTTAAAAAATATAAAAGAAATTCTTATCACCATAATAAGGTTATCAAAAACAAGCATTTTTAAAACCTTGCCAAATTATTTGGATTTAATGTACATTGCTGTTACAAAATCTTTCAAAAGTATATTAAGCTCAAGGAAACTCTAGCTAGAGGTAATCATGTAATGAAAATTCTTCAACCAAAAACAAATTCAACCAAAATTTTAGGGATTTGAATTTTAATAATAAAAATCAAATTAATAAAGAGCAAACAAACTCTGCTGCCATTAAATTCAAGAAGGCAAACATTACGTTCTGTATAATTGGCTATATTTTATACAGTGTTTAGAGGTAAATAGGGAACTATCATATTATAACTGGTAGCATTAATTTTTGGCAAAAGTTTAATATAGGGTACCTCAAAATCCAGTTTTTTTTTTTAAATCTAGTTTTTTCATGACCAAAATTATATCTAAGTTTGAATAGATACAATTTAAAAAATCACAACTCCTTATCAAATTCATATTAAATAAGATAGTTATCCAACTTTATTAAAATTATCACATATAAATGTCTGTATTTTAATAATATTTATGAGGCCCTACTGTTCCTATAGAATATAAGTTAAAAAATCTTTCTTTATAAGAGACTGTAATATTGTTTCATAAAACTGAAATTTCTTATACCTTAAGTTAACATTTTTTCTCAAAAATTTAACATATTTTACTCTAAGCATTTGTATGACCAAATTATTAGATATTTGGAGTCAATCCTTAAATATACATTCAGTTGTTCAGTAAACATGAACTATAAGCTGACTACATGGCATTGACCAAAAATGATAACAATTTAACTGAGTGTGTATGCTAATAAATATTGATAAATTATGGTATATTATTAAAATATGTATGTTCAAATTTCTTTAGAAGCATAGAAGATATAAAGTTCATTTCCTTAAGTACATAGTGAAGGGCATGGTGAAGAGAGGAAATCACAGTTGAAAAATTGATAGTGACTCTTGAAGGAGTTTGATTAAGTAACTCCATGGAGAATGATTAATATTTATTTCAGTTATGAGACAACAGTGTAATGTGAATATGAATTTAAGCAATTTTTATGGTAGAGTAATATCCTGAAAAATTGAACTAATAACTCTAATCTGATGACATGACTACATCTGAAAAATAATATTTTCTTCTGGATACTGTATTTGAAGAGAGAATATACAACCTGAAACTCATTCAGTGGCAATCAGCCATAATTATGAGGGATTTGTAATCAAGGTAAATGTGGTGAGTTCCTGTTATTTTAGATTTTCATCATTATTCTGAATGACAAATAACTAATACAGAGTTCTGTTTATGCTCATGGCATGCGCACACACACACACGCACACACACACACACACACCCCTCTTCCTGTATCTTCCACTCATAACTATCATAGTTTTTTTGTCTACTTTTTAATACTAGAAGTTCAAAGGCAAAGTCTTAATATTATTAGTAGTTCTATTCATGGTATTTCTTGAGATACAAAGAAAATCTAAATCCTGATGCTTTATGTTAATATACTGTGTTATAAATTCACTTACATTTTACTTAAAATTGCAAAAACTATATTGCAATTCAAGGCAATAATGAGCACTTCATTTTATTATTACTATTATCATTCTCAACATCTTGAGCATTCTTATATTCATAACCATCATCCTCACTGTTATCAATACTAATATTAAGAGGTCTGGGACAACAATATACAAATCTTATGTCAAAATTCTTACAGTTCTTTGATTATTCTATTGGTTTATCTATTTCTTCCATCTTTTGATGAGTTGATTTAAGTGTTTAAGTGCTGTCTCTCTAGCCTTTATTGCCAGATAGACATTCTGACTCCAGTCATTTTTAAATTTGTGTCTTTTGATTTACTGTCATTTAGATGCCTGATGGGACAACATTTGAAACAAATTTTATTAAACACTTATCAATATAGCATCTGACACATACAGGCACTCAATGAAAAAATATTAAAATTGTTGCATGTGCTACCTCATTGAATTCTCGTAAAACCCTACAGATATAGTCCTACAATCGAATATTACTATGAACATTTTTAAATGAAGAATTTGAGGCTTAAAAAGATTATGTAACTTCCCCATAGTTACCTATCGGGTGGTGGAAACAAGATTATAACTTTACATTGATCTAATACATATCTAGAATTCTTACCCATCTGACTCCACCATCTTCATTCATGGTGCATGATGTCTGTATGTTTCTGTATGTCCCTCAAATCTTCTTCCACGACAGGATATAAAAGGTAGATTCTCAGAATGATCTCCAAGGGAAATAGAAGGCATCCCATTTGATGATATAAATTTTGTTAACGTATTATATTAGTCAAACAAAGAAAAGATATTATAGAAAATAATTACCAAAGGTGAGGAAAAGGAAAAAGAGAAAGAGAAAACAAGAAAAGTAAATGATAAAGAGAAGAGAGAGCAAAAAGCGAATGTGAGTGCATTTGTCTGTTGTTCCCACAGTTAGAGAGGTTCTTCATTAGCAAGGCAACAAGTTTCAGTCCAAACTGCCCTTCAATTGTTATGTCCGTGCATGAGCCTAAAACAGATGCCCTGCCAGATTTAAGGGCTTAATTATTTGGAACATATGCTAGTCATGTGCCTTCTTATAGGTAAATGTGCGATGTATTTCTTCAGAGAAAAATGCCATTTATAAAAATGTTCTCTAGTCTTTAGCAAAAAATGCCCGGTATAGTGTTGTTTGCCTATTTTACCTTTTAAAAAACATCACTCAATATTTGACCTTCATTAAATCTCACCTTAAGTTTTCTTTCTAAATTTTTGTTTGCTTTAAATTATTTTTGTATTGAATCTTCACTGCAGTTCTTTTTATTAGTGTTTAGGATCTGCAAAAATATCAGTATAGAATCAAAGTGAGTATTCTACAATGTTAATTAGTTTCTACTCAAAATTAGTGTTCAAAAAAGAGCATGTTAGTGAATATATCTCAGCGTTCAAAATATAATTCATCTATGATTTATATATAATATAATCAGTGTTCAAACATACAATTTCACCTGTAGATTTTAATACCAATGGTAGGCATAATTCATTTACTCAATTTATTTTATTTCCCTACCAGTCATTTATATTAACATGACTAGGTAATTCAGTTAAAGAAGAAATGTGATTTTCATTGAATTCATCAGTTGTGCCATTAATTTGATTTTAGTTTATTGCATAAAGAATCACAAAATGTTCTTATATATTGTTACATCAGAGGAGTCTAATATTTAGAATTTACGTCTAAACTTTTCTCTTCCTCCTCCTTCTTTTTCTTCTTCTTCTTCTTCGTATTAGTATTATATTTGTCAATTATATTTGCTCATGATGCTGAGATATCCCAGATGTGGTAATAGATTTTGAAAGGCAAGTTTATGGAAATTAGAATTTTACATTTTCTTCACTGAGAATGAAGTGAAATATACATTTATATAGGTATATGAGGGTTGTTTTTCAAATAAATAGTTCTTACCTGAACATGTTGGTAAGTGGTGGCTAAACAAAAAGCTCTAATTGTTTTATAATACCACTAATGCATGTTAGATACTTAGTTTTGGATTTCACATAAATAAAATGGATGTCTTTTTTGTTTCAATTTTAAATTACACTAAATAATAATTTCTCTTTAAAAACATTGTTAAACTTGTCATATGAATATACTCTAAAGCAGAAAAATACAGAAATTAGCCAAGTAGGTGGAGATTTCAAAAAGATATATCACTTATGATAACCATATTTAGAATTAGGATAATTGGGGGGGAATTAAATTAGAGAAAATAATTATTCAAAGGTGTGGGTCATGATTTTAAGATTGTTGAGTGTGATGCATGAGAATAACTTTTGCTTTAAAAGGCAACAAAATTGAAGATTTCTGGGTAAGAGAAGACAAAGAATCAAAGCTGTGGTAGTTTACAGACTTTATTAAAAACAACAGACATTATCTACTTCAATAGAAACTAAAAATATTTTAAAGTCTAGTGATCACCAGGCTCTAGAAATTTCATGGTGACTGATTTTGCTCATCAGGATTCTGTTCAGGAGCTCTTGTTTTTACTTTGCTGTTGAGGTTCCATAACAAATAGTGTGTGCGAATCATCCAGCATTCCTCCTAAGACTGTGCATTCTACTTTATTGACTCCAGTGCTATTGTGCAAGACATTTTCCCAGTAATTGAAATTCCCATAGTCAATGCACAATCTATTTTATGGATGCTGTTCTTTTCTATTTTCCTGTGTACCCTTTGTTACCTTATTTTTCTTCACATTCTCTGAGAGATCAAAATGGCCCTCATTATTGACTCAGTCCCACTTTATGTAAATGATAATGCCCTCTTGGGCCTGGAGAACTGTAGAGCTTTTATCATATTTGCTAGCTCAGGGTGTTCTTCCATTTGCTTTAGCGTTTTTGGAACTCACATTAATTTGACATATATGGCATAAAATACCTTTATACATGTGATAAAAATGCCTTTAGTTTTTGTGCTTCATTGCTTGAGCCTTGTTAGTTTTCTTCACTTTTTAATATTTCTCATAGTTTGATGATTATGCAAAATCATTTACCTGACAAATGTTTCTATTTCAATAGTTTTTAAAAATTTTGAAAATAATTCATCTGTTTCATTTGTGAAATGAGTCAAAAGGAATGTTCTATAATAAAGTTGGAGAAGTTATGCAATTAATATTCTATTATTAGATTTATGTTATGCCATTCTTTACATTTTACTAAGAATTTATATTTTGTGGCTTTTGATGTCTAATAAGAAAGCATAAAAAATATTGACTAACAACACTTTTGAAATTACAAACATTGAAGATTTAGTATTACTTGCTTTGCTTTAATAAATCATATTATCTTGACATCACAAATTTAAGTGTTCTTTAGATTAATTTTTCTGCTGAAATTCACTTTTTTCCAGACTAATAATATTATCAAAACTGTTTTGGTTTAATTGTTAGTTTAAAATCAAAATCCAAAATTGGAGAGCAAAGGGCTTTCATTATTAACCATAAAACAAGATTGTAGTCTATTTCTCAGTAAAAACTAATGAAATCCCCAACTTATAATCAAACTCTTATAAAAAGTGAATTATATTAATTTTAGATGTAAATGATATACTCATTTTTTGAAAGAGAAAGTAGACCTTAACCAATGTTTGTTGTCTTAGAGATACAAAAACAGTGCCTTTACTCAGTTCCATTTTCCATTCTTTAACTATTGCTATTTCTCTTCTCTGAGTCATTTTCAATTTTATTTAGTTTTCTCTTAAAATATAAAACTGGACTTTATATTGAAGAAAAGACTAGCATTTTGATAGATTTAATTTGCAGCAACAGTTTACCATACAAATCAATGAGGCAAAGAACAACTTTATTAGGAACAGCTCCCAAAACTTTGCTTATTGAGCAAACAATCATAGGATTTATCTAGGTGCTATAGTAATTAAATGGGGCCCCAGAGACTGAAGCAACTTATTTTTATTTGACAAATCAAGCACCAAATGGATGAACTATGGTAAAGAAGAGAGACGGGCGTTTCTGTGTTTGCAAATCTGAGTTATTATTCTCCTTGAATAGTGAATAAATTCCTGTTATTAATAGATTCATTAAGCTGTAAACATGTATCTAATGTTTGGTCTGGGTCTCTTCCTGGATTCTCCTAGAAACTCAAAGCCTGAGCGGAAGCCTTGACACAAATTGTTTTTTTGGAAAGTCTAGAGACCAGGAGTGGGGGACTAGGGAAAATTAGACAGAAAATATTCAGTACAAGAGTGTGTTATCAAGCTGGTCCATCAGTGTGGGCAGCTGAGGCTCAGTCCATCTGGGATCTTTCAAGAAGCAATATAGAATGAAATTCAGAATAGTCCACCTAAAGTTCAAAAGAGCAGAGCATTTTTGAAAGAACCCTTTATCCAGTGACTCCTTTTGACATTGATCAGGAGTTGCCTAATGGGGTGTTAAGTCTCTATAATTCCTAGTTTGTACGAGCTCAAATCCCCAGTGTTTCCTGTAGGTGACCAACTCTGGTGCCAGAGAAGCTCTAAGACAGATAACTGGTCCATCTAGATGAGGTGCCTGTATTTCAGTTGTTGGAAGCTGATGGCCAGAACAACGTTTGAGGTAAGAGTTGTTAAGAAGATGATAGAAACATTTCTTTCGGTCTTAAAGTTTCGAGGGAATCTGGAGATTCATGGTTCTCAGGTGCATCCACTCAAACGTTCCTACCTTTGTCCCAGGGTTCCACTAGTTTTTACTCACAGTCCTGAGTTAGGCATAGGCGATATGTTAGCATTGTTCATTCAGCACCTTTGTAGTCATTTGGCCTCATAATAAATCCCGGTCTTGATTTTCAGGGTCTGTTCTGCAGCTGCAGTCAATAAGGGTCTTTTTCATACTGTCATAAGGGTATTTTGATTTTTACAGAATTTTTTTGACAGTAGCCTAGCCCGAACTTATTTTTTATGGCCTCTAAAGTCATTCCCCCATATAGGTGTTCAGGTGCCACTGCTGCTATATAAATCAGTGCTTCACTTTCCACCTAAAACTCTTTCTGATTCTCAGCCAGTGAAAGTCTTAATAACTGTGATGCTACTGCATATGCTCACTTTCTTTTTGCAACTCATCCCAACCTGCCACCAGGGAATATGGTAGTAATTGTGATGTTCCTGTGTATCAGAGGTGACCACCACCCTATTTACCATCAGCAATAGATAGTATTGCTAATTAACTACTGAGTGATCCAGTTCCAGAATTTCATCCTGAAGGTGTGCTTTCAGTAGTCCCTTCTGGTACCAACTGTTTTACCCAGGGCCCTCTCAGAAAGCAGCAAACGATAAAAAGTTTGAATGTAAGTAGTTTATGTAGTATTGTGTAGTTTATTTATGTAATATTTATATCAGGGATGAAGATTGGATGAATGGAAAAACAGATGATACTCAAATGAATTGAAACCTATGTGCACAAAGAAACCTGCACATAGATGTTTATAGAAGCTTTATTCATATTGACAAAATTTGGAAGTGACCAAGTTGTTCTTCAGTTGGTGAGTGAATAAATAAATTGTAGTACATCCATGCAACAGAATATTATTCAGCACTAAAACAAAATCAGCTATCAAGCCATGAATAGACATGGAGGAACTTAGATGTATATTACTAATTTAAAGAAGCTTATCTTTATTTTTATTTTTAAAATTTTATTTTATTTATTTTTTATACAGCAGGTTCTTATTAGTTATCTATTTTATACATATTAGTGTATACATGTCAATCCCAATCTCCCAATTCATCCCACCGCCACCCCCCCACCACCACCACTTTCCCCCCTTGGTGTCCATACATTTGTTCTCTACATCTGTGTCTCTATTTCTGCCTTGCAAACAGGTCATATGTACCATTTTTCTAGATTCCATATCTATGCGTTAATATACGATATTTGTTTTTCTCTTTCTGACTTATTTCATTCTGTATGACAGTCTCTAGATCCATCTGCATCTCTACAAATGACCCAATTTCATTCCTATTTATGGTTGAGTAATATTCCTTTGTATATATGTACCACTTCTTCTTTATCCATTTGTCTGTTGATGGGCAGTTAGGTTGCTTCCATGACCTGCCTGTTGTAAATAGTGCTGCAGTGAACACTGGGGTGCATGTTTCTTTTTGAATTATGGCTTTCTCTAGGTATATGCCCAGTAGTGGGATTGCTGGGTCAAGGAAGCTTATCTTTAAAGGATACATACTGTATGGTTTCAATTACATGACATTCTGGAAAAGACAAAACTATGGAGTCAGTAAAAAGATCAGTGGTTGCTAGGGGTTAGTGGAGAGGGGAGAATAGAAGTGGAGCACAGAGAATTTTAGGGCAGTGAAACTATTCCCTATGTTTTCTATTGTCATTGTACATTTGTCAAAACCCATAGAATGTATGACACCAAGAGTGAACCCTAATATAAACTATGGACTTTGGGTGATGATGATATGTCAATCAATGTAGGTTCAGCGATTGTAACAAATGTGCTCTACAGTGAGAGATGTTGGTAGTCGGGAAGGCTGCACCTGTGTGGGTTCAGGTAGTACTTTCTACTCAATTACTTATTTATTTATTTATTTTATTATTTTTGGCTGCGTTGGGTCTTCATTGTGGTGCACGGGCTTCTCATTGCAGTGGCTTCTCTTGCTGTAGAGCACTGGCTCTAGGTGCATGTGCTCTAGAGTGCAGGCTCAGTAGTTGTGGCACACGGGCTTATTTGCTCCATGGCATGTGGGATCTTCCCGGACCAGGGCTTGAACCTGTGTCCCCTGCATTGGCAGGCAGATTCTTAACCACTGCACCACCAGGGAAGTCCCTTTCCACTCAATTTTGATGTGAATCTAAAAGTGCTGTAAAAAATAAAGTATATATTAAAAAAGACAATAATGGAAATTTAATACAAGCGTGCATGATCACTTTGGTCAGCAATGTGTGGGCAACTGGGGCTTAATTCCACACTGAAGTGTTAGCAGAGATCTGGGTCTGAAACTGAGAAATACGTGGCACAACTTGGTGAAAGAATAGTCAGGTTACACCTGAGAAAAGCTGATTGTCATTGCAATGGCTTGAGTAAATGCTGAACTCAAAAGGAATAAAGTAGAAATAAGAAGTGCCCAATATACACCCCCCTCTCCTTCCTTGCTTTCTTCATGTAAGATGAAATTAATTTAAATATCATATATTTTTAGGCTTATTTTTGGTAATTTTAAAATATTTATTCAAGAGGGCAATTTGCTCAATTCATTGAATGGCCAAACTTCCTAGCCTTTGACACTTCCCATATTTTGTAACTTTCTGAAGTTATTTTATGATCCCTAACCTATTAATACAGGACAGTTGAAAGATATGCATGTCTAGTCTTTCAAGTATTTAAGTATATTATTAATGGAGTATAAATGAATCATAAACTATTCAGTCTTGTGCACCAAGAATATTCCCCACATGATCCATGTGAAGATCTGAGTAACTTCAACTTATAGTTAAAACAAATGAAGTTTGTTTTAGTAAAAGAAAGAGAGGACTATAATCTTTTAAGCAGATAAAATTTATCAGGAAATCTCCTGAAAACATCTTCTTTATTCCTCATGAAAGACCTATTTGTATGGAATCATTATCCCTTTTATACATATAGCCAGAGATCTGTGATGGGTGTAAAGGAGATTTAGCTTCCCTGTGATATCAATCAGCTCATCCAAGCCACTTTTCCTTCAAAATGTAGTAAGGCTATATTAGTTCCAGTTATTTCATTTTTCATTAAAATATTCAGCAGAAAAATAAATCTGATAACTCCCTTTTTCCTTTAATAAAACTGAAAAAAAAAACAAAAAAACTTTTTCTTTGTATCCAACTGGCAGGTCTCCCGTTCATTGACAGAAATTGGTTCTCATACTTAAACCTAAAATTAATCACGGGAAAGGGTATGTTTTTACAAAAGAATATGACATTGGCTTTTGAACTGAGAGTTAGGACAAAGCTGAAAGGCCTTTGAGGGGATGGTTAATTGAAGCAGGTATGGCATTGATCAGAGTAAATACTGAAGTTTAAATGACCTAGAGGCATTATCAGTAAAGCATTAAAGAGTCAGGAACTTATTGAAAGCTGATAGAAAGGAGACCCATGTTACAGTGCCAGGAAGTGCAGCTATAATATGACCTGTGCTAACATGGAAAATAGAAAATATACCTAATAACTTGACTTGCTCAGGACGCTTCTAGGCAGAATGTTGAGGCTACCACCTAGAGGAAGTTTACAACAAAAGGAATAAGGAGAGAGACGTACTAAAGAATGAGTTATTCTGCATTGGAATTACATTTGGAGAAAATGTAAAGGGCTCTGAATAATCTTTTCAGCCAGCAAGAGTTCGAAAGTAAGAACCTTAGTATCAAAATCAAAATCAAAGTGCGATTGTAAAATCTTTTGTTAAGATTTCAGAAAGATTTATACGAATGACTCACATTTTCAAATAGACCAAAATCCTTCAGTGGATCTTAAAGGCATGCCTTCAAGATCCTTTCACTTAAACAATGGAGATTACAAGAAACTTAAAAACATTGTTCTGTAGCAACCTCACCCAGAGCCTAAAATAGGAAAGGATTTGTCTCAAAGAGATTGTTGGTTGTTCCTTTTTTCAAATTAAAGGTACTCTAATACAATGCAATAAAAAAGCCCACACATTTTTAAGATTTTTTTTTTTCCTGGTGGAAGTTACCTACAGCTAGAACTATAAAGTTACAGAAAATATACAAAATGAAAAGGGGCCTTCGGATCCACACACTTTTATTGGCAGGGAGCATGGTGAGAAGTCTACTCAGTTGCAAAGTCAGTTTTCTTATGAAGAAGAAAGTATTACTTACAAGGTACAATCAAACGTATAGATGACAGAGCCAATATTCACAGACAGAAATTATCAAATAGGACTGAGCCCTAATAAAGAAATTGGCAACTTGTGACCTGCTGGATTTCATAAGTGCTATGGACATTGCTGTGTACTTTTCCCTTTCTACTTTTTGAATGGGTGTTATCTATAGTGGTCATCCTGTCCTGTCATAGCACTGAGAGAGAGAGAGAGAGAGAGAGAGAGAGAGAGAGTGTGTGTGTGTGTGTGTGTGTGTGTGTGTGTGTGTGTGTGTGGTGGACTGGGGGAGATAACTTGTCTCTTTAGCTCCCAGATCTTCTAAATAAGAAGACTGATGTAGAAAGAACTGTACCAGAGGAACTCATGATCCCCTGGACCTGATTAAGAAGTTGACTTCTGGACTTCAAGCTGATTCCTTAATAGAACAAGACTTGAAGGGACTTGGAGTGGGGGGAGGAATGAGTGTGTATTGCATGTGGGAAGGATATGAATTGTTGTGGCTAGAGGGTGATTGATAGAAAATCATATTTTCAAAAGATGAGTGCAGCCATTATACATGGACCCACGTGGTCTTCTACAATGTGACTTTACCACTACCCTATAATAGGGAGCCTAAATCCCTTCAACGTGTATCTATGGTGGCCTATGACTCACTTGTAACCAGTAGAATAGAACAGAAGTGAAGGTAAATATATTTGAGGCTATATCATAAAACATAATTCAACTTCTGCCTGGTTTACTAGGACACTTGGTTTGGAAACCTAAGCTGGCAAAATACAAGGTCCTACGTCATTAAAGCCACTATACTGTGAGAAAGTCTAAATTAGCTCACACAGAGAGACCACATGCAGAGGTCCTGAGGATGTACAAAGAAAGGTGACCAACCAACTCTCATAACTGCAGAGTGCTAATTTCAAAAATAAATCCTTTATTCAGTATTACTCATAGTAATTCTACTTCTTTGACTAAACCCTAACTAATACAAACCATAATCCAACTTCTCATAGACATCAAAAAATTCAGAAAAATAAATTAAAATGTTCTTTACAGGTTAAGGCAGTTTCCAATCAATTTATCAGGAGTATTGAACATGCACCATGTGCTCACTTTAACTGTGCTGGAGATAAAGTCTATGCCTTTGTGGACTTTACAATCTATTTCAGGATACTGGTAATAAACAGTAAACAAATAAATACATATGGAATATAAGCCCAGACAGTGATAAGAGCAATGAAGAAGACAAATAAAGTAAGGTAATTTAAGAGAATGGAAAGGTTAAGGGGTGATATTTTAGATAGAGCAACTTGGAAGGCTTCTTTATGGTATTATTTGAAGAAAGGATAAGATTATTTAAATAAAAGGGAGGATCTTTCCAGAGACAATAAAAGTGTAAATACCTGAGTTGTGAGCATGCTTAGAAAGTAAAAAAATTAATAAGGCGATAAGTATAACTTGAACTTTATAAAATGAGAATAAAGATCAGAGATATAATAGCAGGACGTGTAAGTCATGACAGAGGTTTTACATTTTCTTTGAGAAAGCCTACTGAGGTGTTTTGTTCAGGATGTTGATATAAACTGGTAATGTTTCAAGCAGGAACTATTGAAAAGCAGAAGGGGCAAGACAACAAATTGATTTTGTAGGATTCTTCCAAGTAAGTTTTTTTTTTTTTTTTTTTTTTTTTATGACTGTATTGGGTCTTCGTTTCTGTGCGAGGGCTTTCTCTAGTTGTGGCAAGTGGGGACCACTCTTCATCGCGGTGCGCGGGCCTCTCACCATCGCGGCCTCTCTTGTTGCGGAGCACAGGCTCCAGACGCGCAGGCTCAGTAATTGTGGCTCACGGGCCCAGTTGCTCCGTGGCATGTGGGATCTTCCCAGACCAGGGCTCAAACCCGTGTGCCCTGCATTGGCAGGCAGATTCTCAACCACTGCGCCACCAGGGAAGCCCCCCAAGTAAGTTTTAAGGGCTGGCTTGGACCAGAATATTAGTCACAGAATTTGTGAGAAACAGTTCAAAATCTGGGTATATTGTAATATTTCTTTATAGCTTGGATATGGAGGGTTAGCCAAAATGAGTAGTCTAGGTTAAGGCCAAGGTTTTTGCCTGATAAGGGACATAGAAAGCACAGGTTTGGGTGGGGAGAGGAATCACTGAATGATGAGAACTGAGATAAGAATGCTGAGAATGGAAAGGTTTTAGGGGCAAGAAATCAAGAGTTCAGTTTTGAATATGTTATGTGTGAGATGTCTGCTATACCTAACATGTAAAGATATTGGGAAAACATTTGGATATTCATTCTCAGATTTCTGGCATTTCTGGAAGAAGTTTGGGTTGAAAGTTTTTTAAAAAATAGATTGTCCAGATTATAAGTGGAATTTCAGCACACTGTCATGGTCTGGTTTACTTAGGTAATGACCATAGACATAGTGAAAGGAAGAGCAGAGTTTGCAGGTCTGAGCTCTATAGGACTCAGCAACTTGGAGCAGGAAGAAGGAAGCATGTCCATCCAAGAAGCCTGAAAACAGCAAGCTAGGTAGAAAAACAAGTACTGAGAAATTGTGATTTCCCAGAATCTAGATGAATAAAGTGCTTCAGGGAGGATGGTGAGATCAACTGAATCAAAAATTGCTCAGAAATCAACAAAGAAAAAGGTAAAGACCATTTGGCATGACAACATAGATATCAGTAAACTCAATGGGAGTATTTTCAGTAAAGACATGGGGTCACTGCTGTATAGCATAGGGAAGTCTACTTTGCTGTACAGTAGAAACTAACACAACAGTGTAAAATAACTATACCCCAATAAAAATAAATAAATAAATAAAAGTTTTTTAAAAAGACGTGGGTTCATAAGACTTTTTGAAGTAGACTGAAGAAATAACAGATAAAGTGGGACCAGTAGTATAGGTTTGGCATTTCTGAGTGTTTTCCTATACAATAATTGAAGAAATTGACAGCAGATTTTTTTTAATAAGAAAGAGCTTTTGCAGCAGCTTTTTATTTTGATGAACATGCTCCAGTAGAGATGAACATTAATGCCATAGTAGAGGATGGGAGTAATTTCCAGAACAGTGTCTTTGAGTAGAAATCGATTGTGCCAGAGAAGAGATTGCCTTATATAGAAACTGTTGAACCAAGAGGGAAGACAGAGTATGTGGTGGTAGGTGGAGACAGTTTTAGAGGGAAATTAAAATCCTCTTCTGATTGATTATATTCTCTTAGTGAACTAAAAGGTAATCAAGAGAGGGTGAAGGTGGAGAAAGGCTCAAGGAGGAAGAGCGGGTGTGAAAGACATACTTGCAAGTGAGATAGTGAATTCACAAGGGAAGTATAGCAGGTCGGGCAGCAGAGATACTTCCCATTTAAGATTTGTGGTTAAAAACTTAGAGTAGATCCAGTCAGCATCGCTATGTGAATTCCTTCAGCTTTGAGAAACTCTCTGGTGCAGAAATAAAGTAGGCTTAGTTGAATTTAAGTACAGTTTAAGTAGGGTTTTGCTGGTAATCTGGGGAGAAAGGAAGGCAAGAGAGTTGATGATATATACAATCAATTAATTCTGTTGCTGGATCATGGACTCAGTTGTGCTAGGAAGTAATGAGAAATGCAAGGTTGTGAGTTACAGAGATTAAAAAGGTGTCAGCCCCACAGGATTGGAAATCTTGGTGGGGTTGGATAATTTTACTAAGAAGAATACTTAAAGAAATGAATACAATGGAACAGAATACTTGATACTGGGATTTGGTATTGAGGTAATTATTAGTTAGGAAAAGATTGTGACATACAACCATAGTAGTGGATGGCTGAGGCAAAGTATAGGACACAGTTTTGGTAGGTTAATAACCTGAGACATCTACCTGAAGCCCAAGCCATCCTAATTTTTACATTTTTGAATTTGTCAATTCATATTTATCAACTGGTCCAGGTTTAATCAACAGCAGAGGAAATAAACATTATTAGAGCATCTATATTTTCTTATGTACTAAGGCAATTACTAGAGATAAAAAGAAGTGTAAAACTCTTTTTATTCAAGGAATTTTATCTCTTTGAGATAAAAATAAAGATGCAAGAGTAATGGTGAAGAAGCAAGGCAAACAGGAAATTGATGATTTGGTATGTTTATTATTTGTTTGTAATGACCATCTTTTCTGGTTGCCTAATAAATTTTATTTTGATTTCTGTTTGTAAGTTATCTCTTCTAGTAAGTTACACACAGTCACAGAGTATCTATTCTTTAAATAGCATTGCAGGTAAAAAGCAAGATACACATATTGGAAATAATAGCCATTGACAAAAAGCTGATCATATAGTATGCATTGTTAACACATTTTTCTAGACATTTCGATAGAACGGCTAAAAAATGTCAGAGTTAATATAGTTTGTTATTTTTATGTAGTTCAGTGTCTTGATCCATTAATCTCTGATTTTAAATTTTTATTATTGTGTTGATAGTATTTATTATTGACAGTGGGAGAACATTAATATATATAAACTTTTGATTATAGGCCCAGAATTTTATCTTAGAGAGAAGGACTTCTGTTGCATCTTCAGAATATTGATGTTTAAATGTTGCACAATAGAAGGTAATAATATGCAATGTGTGTATGTATAATACAGATTAACACATACTACATTAATTCAAAATCAAGGGTATATTTTGAACAAATGTGAGAAAATTTAAATTGTATTTAACCAAAGAAAAATCATACTATGCTTTACACATAACATGGTTCTATTTCCGGTACCAATGAACAGAAAATGACTGTTCCCATATGGAAAATAATTGGAAAAATTTAAACACTGGAATTTTTTTTAGCAAATAATTATATGACAAAGACATAGTAAATTAAAGAAAAATAATTACTCAGATACTACTATAAAAAAGAAAGTTTCCTCAATTACCTGTTTTTTTTTTTTAATTAGTTTTCACCTGAGTTATTTCGCTGATATTCAGGCCTTCTTTTTTTTTTTTTTTTTAATAAATTTATTTATTTATTTTTGGCTGTGTTGGGTCTTCGTTTCTGTGCGAGGGCTTTCTCTAGTTGCGGCGAGCGGGGGCCACTCTTCATCGCGGTGCGCGGGCCTCTCACTATCACGGCCTCTCCTGCTGCGGAGCACAGGCTCCAGATGCGCAGGCTCAGTAGTTGTGGCTCACGGGCCCAGTTGCTCTGCGGCACGTGGGATCCTCCCAGACCAGGGCCCGAACCCTTGTCTCCTGCATTGGCAGGCAGATTCTCAACCACTGCACCACCAGGGAAGCCCCAGGCCTTCTTTCACTCTGCAGATGATAGCATTTCTAAAAATTTATAACCTTTATTTTATTCCCCAAGCCCGTGTTTCCATATTTATTTCTATATTCAAGAGCTACTCATTGAGCAGTTTCTAAGGTGTATGGCATAAATTTGAAATAACCTCAAATTTAAAAGGCATTGCTCTTTCATAATGAGTATTTTACAGAAAATATATGTATGTAAATTCTATAATGCTGTACTGTGAGTTCCAAACCTGCCCCCACCCCCATCAAAAAATTCCTGGTCATCACAAATGAGGATGTGATGATCTTTGCTTCCGGTGTGGTAGGTACCGGTTTCAGGAAGGACTTCAGAGAGGAGGTCAAGCTAGAGCTCATTCGGCAGACAGCATTAGAGTGGAGACAGCATTAGAACTGGAGGATAAGGCTATTAAATTTTTCCTCTCACTCTCTCTTAATCCCATTACTATTTGGCTTTGCCTCTCACCATTGTGCCAAATTGTTTTATCGACATTTTAATCAAGCTCCAAGCCAAGGTGGATTTACTGTGAACCTTATTGTGCTTAAGGTTGGGGACCGCTCACTTTCATGGGCCACTTCTATTTCTGTAATTTGGAGGGTCCTAATTAAAATATGTTTAAATAAAATTTGGAAAAGTAAACTATTTTACCTCAAATTGCTAAGACCAGTCCCTCTTCCCCTTCCATATTTCTTCTTCATACTTCTCCTTGAGTTGGAGAACAATGGTCCGGGGCATTTTAGGAATCCAGCCAAGGGCAAGTTACTTTGGAGACATTGAATTTTGGCTTATTAGGACATAATCATATTGTCTATAGTCACTTCTGTATGTATTTGTTTATTACTGGCCAAAGTGCGATAGGAATACCTTCTAGGAATACATTCTTACTTAGTTTGCAAATTCACCTGCAATTGTGACATAAAGGTGCAGGTGAATATAGCCTGTGCATCTGAAATTTGGAAGTACGTAGGCAGTATAGGAGATATAAATCTTGAAATATACAGTGCCAGATGCTAGACTGTGGAAAATATATCCAGTCATCAGATGTGTAGAATTGCAAGCAATGTTTTAGTTCTTACAGATGCCTAGTCAAAATGAATGTTCTCACCTGTCAGGAATATACTTGACAATGCAGAGCAAATAAGTATATATGCACTGTACTTTTTCCTATGTGAATTGTGAAAAACAGAATTTATCAGAAATCATATGTTTGCAGGGCCATAATATAAGCAGTAAATACATCTATGTGTGAAGTAAAATTTTAATGAATCTCCACATATTGGATTGAATCTGAGCATATCTGATACATCATATCTTGAAGAGTATGGTGATTCTATTCTTATAGTAAATATGCCTAAAGAAATAAAAATTCTGTGGATAAAACGTCAAATATTTACCAATAATTCAATGTGTATTACATAAAAGTAAGTCGTTTGAACATTAGGTTACTTAATAGACTATAGTTACAATTCATTTTATTTGAATTGTTATTTTTTGCCTTAATTTCAAATTAATATTCAGAATTATTGGTCCTGTACAAATTCACATGTGACTTATAAAAAGAAAAAAATGTAAAGTAATAGAAAGAAGGCTGGTAGAAACTTTAATACCCAAACTCATTATATCTCCATGGAAACCTATGAATTTTATTGTCAAAATTCATGAAAGAAACTTTTCTAAATGATAATGAAAATTTTAAAAAACCAATTAGAGAAAAGACTAATGTTTTTACTTCTCTTCAGAAACAATACTGCAAAATCCTTGTCATACATATAAAGCGTTAACAAATAATATGCAGACAAAAATGTACAGAAAAAAATGTAGATTTATGTCAGGTAGTTACTTAATAAAAACACTGTATTATTTTTCTCTGGATTTTATAATACTTGTGGTATGTGCCACTTCCCTAAAAAAATCTGTAATATGATGTGAACTCTTTTGTCACTCTAAATTAACATATAATATTGTACCTAATTTTAAACGCAATGATTCATATTATTATAAAACATGAACTTCAAGGCCCATCCCTGGACGTGACTCTGGCTCCAGGCAGCTGCAGCCACTGACGATTCTCAGTCCTCACAACAGCATTTGTTCTGCTGATAACGACTTTCTCCTGAATATACTTTCTTCATTTGGTTCAGGGCACAACACTCTCATGGTTTTCTTCCTATTATACTCTTGATACTTTTACTTCTCTATTTAAACCCACTCCCTTTTGAAATTTGATATTTCATCTCAGAGCTGGATTGGTGCCAACAAAATGCAACACAGTTGGTATTTCAACCCCCAAAGTTTCACTGCCAACCGGACCTCTCCAAGAACTCCAGACTTCTCTACTCAACTCTTCTCTACTCCTACTTTGCCTTTCTATGTGGGTTTCTACTAAGCATCACAAACATACCCCAAACTGAATTTCTGATTTTTTCTCCAAAGCCTACTCCTTCTACAGACATCTAATCTCACTTAACAGCAACTCCTCACTAGCCATATTTTGCCTTGTATTGATACCTTTGCATCAACCTTGATTTTTTTGTTGTAGTATCTCAAACACATCAGGCATTCTTCTCCCTCAGAACACCAGTGTTTTCACTCTCTTTTTTGGGGATACTCTTTCCCCAAATTTACAGATTACTCAATACCTCGCAAAATTCAGGTCTTTATTAAAAATGCCACCTTCTCAATGAAGCTTACCCTGGCCATTTAAAATTGAAGATCCTATCCTAACAGTACTTAATCCCTTTTTGTGATTTATTTTCCTCATCTAATATATTATGTGTTATATTTATTGATTCTGTTTGTATGGTATGTCTTGTTTATATATTTGGTTTTTTACATTTATCTTCTCCCATTAGAATGAAGGTAGGAGTGTTTTTTCTTTGTCTGATTGTTTTGTCAGCTACTGACATTGCAATGTGTAAAGTCGTGCCTTGCACAAAGAACTCCTAAAACAATTTTTGACTAGCTATTAGATAAGTTAAAAATATTGTTTACTTACATATTCCCCAAAAGGTATTTTTTCATTGTATACCCTTATTTTAAAGATGTATCTCAAATTTCAAAAGGTAGAAAGTCATTTAAAACCTCTATAATGCATGAATCACTGTAAATAATAAATATTCTATTTACTTACATGATGTGATGTTGATAAATTTTCTAAGATTATGCCTGCATAAGTACTCATTATAAAATCTTAATGGCAACAGTAGAAAAATTAAACATCAGAGAACCATATGCACCTGATCAATTTATTGATATAAACATACATTAAAAAAATATACATGTGTTATGATCCTAGAATCCACACAGAGATCATCATGAACGCTGGATGTCTCAGGATATAATTAAGATGAGTTTCACTTTCATTATCCCTGAAAAAAATAACTGAAAGTTTGTGTGAGTGAGGCTAACACAGGATTTGAGATCCAATCCAGACTTATTTCAATGGTTGACATACAATGTAGTTAATTGGAAAAACTTAGAATTTATTCCCCATTTGTGATATCATACCCTTATAAGATTAAGATATACACTTATAAGTGTATCTATACCTGCTTTAGTAACAAAAAAAAACCAAAACAACTCATTTCTCTAGGCAAGGTATTCCCAAAGGCAAGCATATTCATTTTGTTTTAATTCATAAATTATTTTTTCCATTTGAAAGCTTTTCTAATGTTTTATTCCAATATGTCTTATCCTAGTATGCACTTTAAAGTGATGATTTAACTAATATAAAAATATTTTTGCTGCTTCCTTATAAAACCCATTTTAAAAAATCCATCCGATTTTCACATTGCTTTTCAGTAATATCTTTGGAAAGGATATTATTAATATAATCAATGATTAATACAATCCATAATGTATTAATTAATATAATAAATATGAAGTATTGAATAGAGTGATTTATGAATATTTTAGTATTAATGTAGCAATGATTATTAATCAATAATTAATGATTTTTGAAATGACATAATCTTTATTTATAGTCTAATTATCAAGTTTTGGAATGAAGTTTATCTTATCCTCATAAAATTAGTTAATCAACTTTCACCCTCTTTTTGTTGCAGAACTACTTGTGTAATTACAGAAAATACTAACCTTCAAAATACCATTCCTAAAAATCTTGGTAAAACACATCCATAATATTGCCTGGACCTGAATATTTTTGAACATTATTTTAATTTCTCTAGTGTTTATGAGACTACTCAAGTATTTCATTTTTTTCTTTACCAATTTAGCATTTTGTGTTTTTCAGTAAATTAATGCATTTTGTCTCTTTTTTTTTTTTTTTTTCTTTTAACATGTCAATCCCAATCGCCCAATTCAGCACACCACCATCCCCACCCCACCGCAGTTTTCCCCCCTTGGTGTCCATATGTCTGTTCTCTACATCTGTGTCTCACCTTCTGCCCTGCAAACCGGCTCATCTGTACCATTTTTCTAGGTTCCATATACATGCGTTAATATACGATATTTGTTTTTCTCTTTCTGACTTACTTCACTCTGTATGACAGTCTCTAGATCCATCCACGTCTCAACAAATGACTCAATTTCGTTCCTTTTTATGGCTGAGTAATATTCCATTGTATATATGTACCACCACTTCTTTATCCATTTGTCTGTCGATGGGCATATAGGTTGCTTCCATGACCTGCCTATTGTAAATAGTGCTGCAATGAACATTGGGGTGCATGTGTCTTTTTGAATTATGGTTTTCTCTGGGTATATGCCCAGTAGTGGGATTGCTGAGTCATATGGTAATTCTATTTTTAGTTTTTTAAGGAACCTCCATACTGTACTCCATAGTGGCTGTATCAATTTACATTCCCACCAACAGTGCAAGAGCGTTCCCTTTTCTCCACACCCTCTCCAGCATTTGCTGTTTGTAGATTTTCTGATGATGCCCATTCTAACTGCTGTGAGGTGATACCTCATTGTAGTTTTGATTTGCTTTTCTCTAATAATTAGTGATGTTGAGCAGCTTTTCATGTGCTTCTTGGCCATCTGTATGTCTTCTTTGGAGAAATGTCTCTTTAGGTCTTCTGCCCATTTTTGGATTGGGTTGTTTGTTTCTTTAATATTGAGCTGCATGTGCTGTTTATATATTTTGGAGATTAATCCTTTGTCCGTTGATTCGTTTGTGAATATTTTCTCCCATTCTGAGGGCTGTCTTTTCGTCTTGTTTATGGTTTCCTTTGCTGTGCAAAAGCTTTGAAGTTTCATTAGGTCCCATTTGTTTATTTTTGTTTTTATTTCCATTACTCTAGGAGGTGGATCAAAAAAGATCTTGCTGTGATTTATGTCAAAGAGTGTTCTTCCTATGTTTTCCTCTAAGAGTTTTATAGTGTCCGGTCTTACATTTAGGTCTCTAATCCATTTTGAGTTTATTTTTGTGTATGGTGTTAGGGAGTGTTCTAATTTCATTCTTTTACATGTAGCTGTCCAGTTTTCCCAGCACCACTTATTGAAGAGACTGTCTTTTCTCCATTGTATATCTTTGCCTCCTTTGTCATAGGTTAGTTGACCATAGGTGTGTGGGTTTATCTCTGGGCTTTCTATCTTGTTCCATTGATCTATGTTTCTGTTTTTGTGCCAGCACCATGTTGTCTTGATTACTGTAGCTTTGTAGTATAGTCTGAAGTCAGGAAGTCTGATTCCTCCAGCTCCGTTTTTTTCCCTCAAGACTGCTTTGGCTATTCGGGGTCTTTTGTGTCTCCATACAAATTTTAAGATGATTTGTTCTAGTTCCGTAAAAAATGCCATTGGTAATTTGATAGGGATTGCATTGAATCTGTAGATTGCTTTGGGTAGTATAGTCATTTTCACAATGTTGATTCTTCCAATCCAAGAACATGGTATATCTCTCCATCTGTTGGTATCATCTTTAATTTCTTTCATCAGTGTCTTATAGTTTTCTGCATACAGGTCTTTTGTTTCCCTAGGTAGGTTTATTCCTAGGTATTTTATTCTTTTTGTTGCAATGGTAAATGTAGGTGTTTCCATAATTTCTCTTTCAGATTTTTCATCATTAGTGTATAGGAAAGCAAGAGATTTCTGTGTATTAATTTTGTATCCTGCAACTTTACCAAATTCATTGATTAGCTCTAGTAGTTTTCTGGTGGCATTTAGGATTCTCTATGTATAGTATCATGTCATCTGCAAACAGTGACAGTTTTACTTATTCTTTTCCAATTTGTATTCCTTTTATTTCTTTTTCTTCTCTGATTGCCGTGGCTAGGACTTCCAAAACTATGTTGAATAATAGTGGTGAGAGTGGACATCCTTGTCTCGTTCCTGATCTTAGAGGAAATGCTTCCAGTTTTTCACCATGGAGAATGATGTTTGCTGTGGGTTTGTCATATATGGCCTTTATTATTTTGAGGTAGGTTCCCTCTATGCCCACTTTCTGGAGAGTTTTTATCATAAATCAGTGTTGAATTTTTTCAAAAGCTTTTTCTGCATCTATTGAGATGATCATATGGTTTTTATTCTTCAATTTGTTACTATGGTGTATCACATTGATTGATTCACGTATTTTGAAGAATCCTTGCATCCCTGGGATAAATCCCACGTGATATGGTGTATGATCCTTTTAATGTGTTGCTGGATTCTGTCTGCTAGTATTTTATTGAGGATTTTTGTGTATATATTCATCAGTAATATTGGTCTGTAGTTTCCTTTTCTTTTAGTGTCTTTGTTTGGTTTTGGTATCAGGGTGATGGTGGCCTCACAGAATGAGTTTGGGAGTGTTCCTTCCTCTGCAATTTTTTGGAAGAGTTTGAGAAGGATGGGTGTTAGCTCTTCTCTAAATGTTTGGTAGAATTCACATGTGAAGCCATCTGGTCTTGGACTTTTGTTTGTTGGAAGATTTTTAATCACAGTTTCAACTTCATTACTTGTGATTGTTCTGTTCATATATTCTGTTTCTTCCTGGTTCAGTCTTGGAAGGTTATACCTTTCTAAGAATTTGTCCATTTCTTCCAGGCTGTCCATTTTATTGGTATAGACTTGCTTGTAGTAGTCTTTTAGGATGCTTTGTATTTCTGTGGTGTCTGTTGTAAGTTCTCCTTTTTCATTTCTAATTTTATTGATTTGTGTCCTCTCCCTACTTTTCTTGATGAGTCTGGCTAATGGTTTATCAATTTTGCTTATTTTCTCGAAGAACCAGCTTTTAGTTTTATTGATCTTTGCTATTGTTTTCTTTGTTTCCATTTCATTTATTTCTGCTCTGATCTTTATGATTTCTTTCCTTCTGCTAACTTTGGGTTTTGTTTGTTCTTCTTTCTCTAGTTCCTTTAGGTGTAAGGTTAGATTGTTTATTTGAGATTATTCTTGTTTCTTGAGGTATGCATGCATAGCTATAAACTTCCCTCTTAGAACTGCTTTTGCTGCATCCAATAGGTTTTGGATCATCGTGTTTTCATTGTCATTTGTCTCTAGGAATTTTTTGATTTCCCCTTTGATTTCTTCAGTGATCTCTTGGTTATTTAGTAACATATTGTTTAGCCTCCATGTGTTTGTGTTTTTTATGTTTTTCCCTGTAATTCATTTCTAATCTCATAGCATTGTTGTCAGAAAAGATGCTTGATATGATTTCAATTTTCTTAAATTTACTGAGGCTTGATTTGTGACCCTAGATGTGATCTATCCTGGAGAATGTTCCATGCGCACTGGAGAAGAACGTGTAATCTGCTGTTTTGGGATGGAATGTCCTATAAATATCAATTAAATCTATCTGGTCTATTGTGACATTTAAAGCTTCTGTTTCCTTATTTATTTTCATTTTGGATGACTGTCCATTGGTGTAAGTGAGGTGTTAAAGTCCCCAACTATTATTATGTTACTGTTGTTTTCCTCTTTTATAGCTGTTAGCAGTTGCCTTATGTTTTGAGGTGCTCCTATGTTGGGTGCATATATATTTATAATTGTTATATCTTCTTCTTGGATTGATCCCTGGATCATTATGTAGTGTCCTTCCTTGTCTCTTGTAACATTCTTTATTTTAAAGTCTATTTTATCTGATATGAGTTTTGCTACTCCAGCTTTCTTTTGATTTCCATTTGCATGGCATATATTTTTCCATCCCCTCAGTTTCAGTCTGTATGTGTCCCTAGGTGTGAAGTGGGTCTCTTGTAGACAGCATATATATGGGTCTTGTTTTTGTATCCATTCAGCAAGCCTGTGTCTTTTGTTTGGAGCATTTATTCCATTCACGTTTATGGTAATTATCAATATGTATGTTCCTATGACCATTTTTGTAATAGTTTTGGGTTTGTTTTTGTAGGTCTTTTTCTTTTCTTGTGTTTCCCACTTAGAGAAGTTCCTTTAGCACTTGTTGTAGAGCTGGTTTGGTGGTCCTGAATTCTCTTAGCTTTTGCTTGTCTGTAAAGCTTTTGATTTCTCCATTGAATCTGAATGATATCCTTGCTGGCTAGAGTAATCTTTGTTGTAGATTCTTCCCTTTCATCACTTTAGGTATATCTTGCCACTGCCTTCTGGCTTGTAGAGTTTCTGCTGAGAAATCAGCTGTTAACCTTATGGGAGTTCCCCTGTATGTTATTTGTCATTTTTCCCTTGCTGCTTTCAATAATTTTTCTTTGTCTTTAATTTTTGCCAATTTGATTACTATGTGTCTCGCAATGTTTCTCCTTGGGTTTATCCTGTATGGGACTCTCTATGCTTTTTGGACTTGGTGGCTATTTCCTTTCCCATGTTAGGAAAGTTTTCGACTATAATCCCTTCAAATATTTTCTCTGGTCCTTTCTCTCTCTCTTCTCCTTCTGGGACTCCTATAATGCGAATGTTGTTGTGTGTAATGTTGTCCCAATGGTCTCTTAGGCTGTCTTCATTTCTTTTCTTTCCTTTTTCTTTATTCTGTTCCACAGCAGTGAATTCCACCATTCTGTCTTCCAGGTCACTTATCCATTCTTCTGCCTCAGTTATTCTGCTATTGATTCTTTCTAGTGTAGTTTTCATTTCAGTTACTGTATTGTTCATCTCTGTTTGTTTGTTCTTTAATTCTTCTAGGTCCTTGTTTAACGTGTCTTTTATTTTCTCCATTCTATTTGCAAGATTTTGGATCATCTTTACTATCATTACTCTGAATTCTTTTTCAGGTAGACTGCCTATTTCCTCTTCATTTGTTTGGTCTGGTGAGTTTTTACCTTGCTCCTTCATCTGCTGTGTGTTTCTCTGTCTTCTCATTTTTCTTAACTTACTGTGTTTGGGGTCTCCTTTTCGCAGGCTGCAGGTTCATAGTTCCTGTTTGTTTTTGATGTCTGCCCCCAGTGGCTAAGGTTTGTTCAGTGAGTTGTGTAGGCTTCCTGGTGGAGGGGACTGGTGCCTGTGTTCTGGTGGATGAGGCTGGATCTTGTCTTTCTGGTGGGCAGGACCCCATCCAGTGGTGTGTTTTGGGGTGTTTGTGACCTTACTATGATTTTATGCAGCCTCTCTGTTAATGGGTGGGGTTGTGTTCCTTTCTTGCTAGTTGTTTGGCATAGGGTGTTCAGCACTGTCGCTCACTGGTCGTTGAGTGGAGCTGGATCTTAGCGTTGAGATGGAGATCTCTGGGAGAACTTTTGCCATTTGATATTACATGGAGCTGGGAGGTCTCTGGTGGACTAATGTCCTGAACTGGGCTCACCCACCTCAGAGACACAGGCCTGACACCTGGCCAGAGCACCAAGACCCTGTCGGCCACACGGCTCAGAAGAAAAGGGAGAAAGAAAGAAAAAATAATAAAATAAAATAAAGTTATTATTACAATAAAAAATAATTATTAAAAGTAAAAAAAAATTATAAATGAAAAAAGAAAAAAAAGAAAGAAGGAAAGAAGAGAGCAACCAAACCGAAAAACAAATGCATGAATTATAATGAGCGCTAAAAAGTATACTAAAAAAAAAAAAAAATGGACAGACAGAACCCTAGGACAAATGGTAAAAGCAAAGCTATACAGACAAAATCACACAAAGAATCATACACATACACACTCACAAAAAGAGATAAACGAAAAAATATACATATATCATTGCTCCCAAAGCCTACCGCCTCAATTTTGGGATGATTCGTTGTCTATTCAGGTATTCCACAGATGCAGGGTACATCATGTTGATTGTGGAGATTTAATCTGCTGCCCCTGAGGCTGCTGGGAGAGATTTCCCTTTCTCTTCTTTGTTCGCACAGCTCCCAGGGTTCAGCTTTGGATTTGGCCCTGCCTCTGCATGTAGAACTCCTGAGGGTGTCTGTTCTTTGCTCAGACAGGACGGGGTTAAGGGAGCAGCTGATTCGGGGGCTCTGGCTCACTCAGGCAGGGGGGAGGGTGGGGTACAGAATGTGGGGCGAGCCTGTGGCAGCAGAGGCTGGCGTGACGTTGCAAAGCCTGAGGTGCGCCGTTTGTTCTTCCAGGACATTGTCCCTGGATCACGGGACCCTGGCAGTGGTGGGCTGCACAGCCTCCTGGGAGGGGAGGTGTAGATTGTGACCTGTGCTTGCACACAGGCTTCTTGGTGGCTGCAGCAGCAACGTTAGTGTCTCATGCCCGTCTCTGGGGTCCGTGCTGAGAACCATGGCTCCCGCCTGCCTCTGGAGCTCATTTAAGTGGTGCTCTTAATCACCACTCCTCGCACCCCAAAACAATGGTCTCTTGCCTCTCCGGCAGATCCTGGCTTTTTCCCAGCCTCCCTCCCAGCTAGCTGTGGCGCACTAGCCCCTTCAGGCTGTGTTCACACAGCCAACCCCAGTCCTCTCCCTGGGATCCGACCTCCAAAGCCCCAGCCTCAGCTCCCAGACCCCACCTGCCCCGGCGGGTGAGCAGACAAGCGTCTCGGGCTGGTGAGTGCTGCTCGGCACCAATCCTCTGTGCGAGAATCTCTCCGCTTTGCCCTCTGCACCCCTGTTGCTGCGCTCTCCTCCATGGCTCTGAAGCTTCCTCCCCTCCCCCGCCATCCCCCGTCTCTGCCAGTGAAGGGGCTTCCTAGCGTGTGGAAACTTTTCCTCCTTCACAGCTCCCTCCCACTGGTGCAGGTCCCGTCCCTATTCTTTTGTCTCTATTTTTTCTTTTGCCCTACGTGGTATGTGGGGAGTTTCTTGCCTTTTGGGAAGTCTGAGGTCTTCTGCCAGAGTTCAGTAGGTGTTCTGTAAGAGTTGTTCCACATGTAGATGTATTTCTGATGTATTTGTGGTGAGGAAGTTGATCTCCACATCTTACTCTTCCGCCATCTTGAAGGTCTCCCCCCAGTAACTCGATAACTTCCTTTTAAAGATATTATTTATATGAATATTTTAAAGTAATAGGTATTTGCGTGTATGTGTGTGCAGCTCCAGCATTTTTATGACTTTACACAAAGCTTTAAGATTTGCCTAGATTCTTTGTTAGAAAAAGAAATAAAATGTATATTCATTTGTTATAATAGGAGTCAATGTTTTGTATCTAGATGTACTCATCAAAAAAAAAAAAAGTCGTTCTTTGAAAACAACTAGCAAGAATTGTGGAGGGTATGAGATGTTACCTTAATGCAACCCAACAATTTATTTTGCCACAGTTTCATAGATGTTAGTAGAAGACTGGTGACTCCTGCATCAAAAGCAACAGCATGACAGTGTGAATTTCATGTTTGCATCTGTTTTTGTTGTCCACCAATTCCCATAGTGGAAGATGCTGAGGAGGATCCAGGTAGATACTGTACACACAGTGGGTTTGTGTCACAGGTGAGGAACCCTGAGCATAGGAAACCCCAATCTTAAAAGGGGGTAACTGTCAACTCTTTCCAACCTTTGCTCTGAAGGGAGCTGTTATCTTTATAATCCTGGATAGGAAACATCTGCTTTTCATCCCAGAAGAAACACAATCTCTAACTTCTAAGGCCCTTATATTGATATATACAAATATCCTTGAAAAAGCAGTCCAGAATATAGCTATCAGTGCTTCTTCACAAAACATATAGATACACAAGAATCTCATCAAAAATTATCTGCAGTAATCTTATACAATTATAATTGCATATAATCCAGGCATATTAGTTGCTTTCAAGACTCACAAAACCTTCAAAATTTGAATGTTAATAATTTACTATCAGTAGATAAACCAAAGGCCACAATTTCACAAGCTAGGCCAAATGAAAGAGTCAGAATAGAGAAATCTTTACTAATTAAGGTTATAAATGTTCTCTTCCATAATCAATTAGATTTTGAAACCTTTAGGTAAAAATTGGACTTTAATCACTTTTGTAATTCTTTAAGGTAAAACAGTATACCTGGTACTTATTAGCTGCTAGTAGTAAATGTCTCTTATTTTCAATTTCTCACCATCAATTACTTTGGATAAATGCCCACCTCTATACCGAGTGACTCTGGTAGACTGCCAACCACCAGACCCACAAGAGACCAAAAGGCTTAGAACAGTAACTGGCACAGAGCAAGCAGCATATTAAGTATTTGTTACGTTAATAAAATTAAATCAAAGAGCTCTACATGATGTCATGCTTAATAAAATTTTGTTGAATTTTATCAAATCTTAATTTTCTCTAAATTTGTAATAGACAATTTGCAATTATATTCAAAATTCAAAATGTACAAAATGACAAAGCAATTCTTTTACATATCCTGGTCCCTCAACCACCCAGGTTTCCTCATTATAAGCCAACAATATTATTGATTTTATCTTCTGGAGAAATTTTATGCATATATAATAAAAAAAATGCATATTCACAAATATACAAACTGCTGTTTTCTCATTTTAAAAGAAATGGTAGCAAGCCATACCCAGTATTCTGGTCTTGCTTTTTTCTCTTACATGTGCATCTAGGAGATCATTTTACATTCAACAGATATGGAAATTTCTTATTTTGTTTTACAGCCCTGTGTTTTACCATTTTATGGATTTATAGTGGCTCATTAAACCATTTTTTATTGATAGACATTAAAATAATTTCCAATATTTTGCTATTATAAACAAAATCATAATGATAAATTTATAAGCAACTCAATTTGGATCTGTGCAAGAAGAGCTGTAATTGCAGAAATTAAAGCACAATTTACAATAAAAAAATTAGAATAAATTTTTGGAAGTGGAATTTCTTGATCAAATTACTTGGATATTTTTGGGGGGAAGACACAAATTGCCATTGATGATATATGTAGATTTGTATTATTTAAACTTTCTTGAAGAATCCATGAGAATGACTGTTTCCCTATACCCTTGCCAACAAAGCATGTTATAATATGTTGAGTCCTTTCAGTCCAGAAAGTAAAAAATGGGATGGTAATGCAATTCCATTTTGCATTTTTCTTACTGTGAATGAAATGGATCATATTAATTTATATAATTAGATATTTGTACTTCCTCTTTGGATAATTATTTATGTACTACTTTTGAACATATTTCTACTTTCTTTTCAATGTGGAAAAGCTCTTTGCATATTGAAGAAATTAGTCTTTTATTCTTAACTGAGTTAGACATGTTTCTTTTCATTTTTGCCATTTACTTTCTGTGTTAGTTTTCTAGGGCTGTTATAACAGTGCTGTAAACGGGGTGACTCAAAACAACAGAAATTTTTTTTTTTTTTTTTTTGCATTTCTGGAAGCTAGAAGCCGAAAATTAAAGTTTATTCCTTATACTTGCTTTGGATAATTTTTGGATAATTTTCCACAAGTTAAGGGTGGAATTCTTACAATATGCCACCATGTTTATTCTGTTTATATTACATTTTAGCAAATAAATTTATATCAATTTTTAAAATTTACTACATATTATATATACTCCAGTATATCTGATAGAGTTAATTGGATACCATCATGCTTGACATTACTATGCCAGTTTCCATTTTCCTTCCTATTATTTTTTTAAGATTCGTTCAAAGCTTTCACTGACTTCTAAGCCTACCTATTGAGATTTTCTATTGAAAGCATCTTTATGTTTCAGTTGTAATGAAGGTATATTAACAAAGCAAAATAATATATATGTGAGCATCATGCCACTTGTGATAGGCTGAAAAAATGGGCTCCCAAAGTTATCCATGTACTAATTCCCATGTGACTGTGTTATCTTACATAATGAAAAGGACTTTACAGATGAAATTAAGTTAAAAATCTTGAGATGGGATGATTATTCCGGATTATCCAGGTGGGCTCAATATAATCACAATGGTCATTACAAGAGGGAGGCAAAAGTATCAAAAGTAGAAGGAGATGAGACAATAGAAGCAGAGGCTCGAGTGATGCCCTTAGAAGATAGAGGAAGGAGCCAGGAACCAAAAAATGCAGGTGGCATCTAGAATCTGGAATAGAGAAAGAAATTCTCCCCCAAAGCCTCTAGAAGGAACATAACACTGCCAACACCATGAATAAACTTCTGACCTTCAGAACTGTAAGAGAATAAATTTGTGTTTTTTTAAGTCACTGTGTTTGTTGTAATTACAGCAGTGACAGAAAACTAATGCATCACTTAAGATATAAAATTGGAAATATAAATACACTTAAAATAACATGTGTATCCATCTCCACTCTTACTTCTCTCTATATGTTCCGTATATACATATAAAACCACTTTCCTAATTTTGAAATGTATTATTTCCATAATTTCTATAAATTTACGATATACATGTGTCACAGAGCGATACTTATTCCCTTCGTTCAGAGTAAGAGTAGTAAGTCCACGTATAGTTGTCCAGCTAGACTGTATTTTCCTAGTTCTTTTGCTCTAAGTTGTTGCATGTGACTGAGTTCTCACAAACGGCATATGTACAGAACCAGTGGGCTCCATTTCTGTGTCTGAACATTAAGATGTTAGGCAGATGATTCTTCATGGTCTATTTTTTCCTCTTTCAGCTAGAGAATTCACATGTGGAATTATGCTGAGGGTTCCATATATTCAGTGCAAACTAAATTCTCACCCTTCCCTGGTTTTCCATGGTAAGGAGGTATGCTGGTGGAGAAGAAGTGGGACCTGATGTATGGGATAGAGATATCTGAGTAGATACTGAGAAGCAGAGAAATTGTGACCACAAATCTACCTGAAATTCTACAAACTAAGGGGAGAAGCTCCTCCAAATTTATCTGAGGGAAACTACAGTTGTCTGCCTAAAGTCTTTTAAGCATTACACTCAGGGCACTGGTGATGCTGATTCTCTTCAGGATACATCGTACCAACACACTTCCTCTGTGTCCATGACTTAAGTTGGATACCCAGTATTTTAGTCCATTCGGGGACTGTAACAAAGAACCATAGGCTGTGTGTCTTACAAACAACAGAAATTTATTTCTCAGAGTTCTAGAGGCTGGAAGTCTGAGATCAGGGTGCCAGCATGGTCAGGAGTCTCCCCTATGGAGTCTCTTCTGGGTGGCAGACTACCTTTTTCTCACTGGGTCTTCACATGGTGGAAGGAGCAAGAGCGCTCTCTGGGGTCTCTTCTATAAGGGTATCCATCTCATTCATGAGATTCATGAGGGCTCTGCCCTCATGACTTAATCATCACCCAAAGATTCCACTTCCTAATACCATCACATTAGTGGTTAGGGTTTTAACACATAAATTTTGGGGGGACACAAATACTGAGTCTATGACATCCAACATAGTCTATTGGGAATTATAAGGAAAGCTCATGGACCTGATAACTATACATGGAAAGAATGGCATACTTTCACAGGCTGTGTCAGCAGAGTACACATGGGATTAGATACTAAAGGTGTTATACCAAGGAGGAGCGATACAAGGCTCAATAAGATTATTGTATTAATATGGAAGAAGTTACTGTGGATTAGAATTTTGGTACCTTGTCTGAATCCCAGGGGGGAACAGTTTTAATAATCTGATAAAGACAAATTGAACTTGGAGTCAATGATGGCCTATAGTAAATAAGCTTGAAATGTCACCTTTTCCCTGGCATACAATAGATGGTGGCCCAGAGAAATAAGAATGTTAGAATGGATATATTATATAGAACCTGCTTAGCCATCTCCTAAAAATACTGTCAAAAGAACTCACCAATTTTTAAACAAGTTAATTGGTGCAGAGAATGCAACTTTCTTATACTGCTAATTCTCTGTAGCTCAGAGATGATGTTAGGAATCCTGAAATGGAAGTAGATTCTTTGATATCAATAGAAAAAGGAGGGTCACAGAAGAAGTAGAGGCCAAGCTGTAATGAAGTATGAGGGGTTTATATTCTATATTATATTTGAAGTGGGAGAATATTCATTGTAGATCAGATGAATACAGCATGCATGTTTTAATCCCCTGACAACATAATAAAATATTAATAAATAAAACAAAAACATGTATCTAAAATACAAATAGAAGAGATAAAGTAGAATATGAAATATAATTGATCTAATAGCAAGATGGACAGAAGGATAAAAGGAACAAAAGACAGATGGAACAAATAAAAAACAAATAGCAGAATGGAATAATTAATCCTAATAATATTGAGAGTATGTTAAATTTAAATAAACTAAATATTAAATTGAAATGAGAGACAAAATTTTGCACTTGCACCTCCTATCCTGTAGAAAGAGAAACAGTAATTTGTGGATCGCCTTTGATTTTGGTGACAACATTTTCTATATCTGGGCATCCTGGTCTAACCCTTTTGCTGGACTACTTAATGACTGTCACTCTTGAATGTGACCTGGAAACAAAAAAGGGGGTCTGCAGAAAATTCTGGTTGTGACCGAAGATATTCGGCCATTTCTTTGTTACAGTGTAGCACACTCCATGGAATAGGAGAATCTTTGTTAAAAAAAAGATGTTGTGAAAACAATGGCAGGCCCCAGGAATAATTATAGTGAAGGTCTGGGTTTTAGGGTAAGGTCAGAACCTCTTCTGCTGATAATTAGTATCCACTAAAAAGTAGTTCCTGGATTTTTCCTTCCAGCCAGAACATAAAAACTGGTACTTGACTCACCCTGCTGCCTTTCATATCTATGAAACTGGACAAAATATATAGTTCAATTGTTTTCAAGCATTGTGTAAAGAGCAGTAAAAATCTTTGGTCCTTGAGAAAAGAAAAACAAACAATGTAAGCCACACAAACATCCCAGCCTTTAGTGTGAGGAAGGTGAAGTGTAATCTGAAAAGATTGGCGTTGTGAGCTGCTGACGATTTCAGCTGGAATTTGCTGATCAGGTAGATGAGAAGTGGCAGCTGTGCAGGTGGAGAGGAGGGAGTGGACAGAGTCTGAATGGAGATATACATAGTTTTATGGTCCAAGGTTAGAATGTCTTTGGACAAAGGTTGGGATAGAAAAATAGAAAAATCTAAATAGAATGCTATGGAAGCAACCTAAGTGTCCATCGACAGATGAATGGATAAAGAAGTTGTGGCACATATATACAATGGAATATTACTCAGCTATAAACAGAAACGAAATTGAGTTATTTGTAGTGAGGTGGGTGGACCTAGAGACTGTCATACAGAGTGAAGTAAGAAAGAGAAAACCAAATACCGTATGCTAACACATATACATGGAATCTAAAAAAAAAAAAAAGGTTCTGAAGAACCTAGGGGCAGGACAGGAATAAAGATGTAGATGTAGAGAATGGACTTGAGGACATGGGGAGGGGGAAGGGTAAGCTGGGATGAAGTGAGAGAGTGGCATGGACATATATACACTACCAAATGTAAAAGAGATAGCTAGTGGGAAGCAGCTGCATAGCACAGGGATATCAGCTCGGTGCTTTGTGATCACCTAGAGAGGTGGGATAGGGAGGGTGGGAGGGAGACATAAGAGGGAGGAGATATGGGGATATATGTATATGTATAGCTGATTCATTTTGTTATAAAGCAGAAACTAACACACCATTGTAAAGCAATTATACTCCAATAAAGATGTTAAAAAATAAATAGAATGCTAAAGATATTTCAATAATTTAAAGGAAATAATTACAAAGAAGAAAGATGGATTTAAAAACAAATAGAACAAAAAGAAAATAAAAAGCCATTATATGGAAATTACATTAAATATAAACGTACTAAGCACTCTAAAAAAAGGTAAAAGTTGTCAAACTGAATAAAAGAGTGAGATCCAACTTTATTCTGTCTCAGAGGCAAAAAGATAGGAGAAAAGTAAAAGTATAGGGAAAACATAGATCATGGAAAGAGTCAACAGAAGAAAGGTGATGTAGCTATAAACAGTAGTATCAGAGACAGAGAAGGATATCTCCTAATGACAACGACTCAGTGCACCTGGAAAATATAACAGTCCTAAATATATGTACATAATATCAGAGCTGTAAAAATAGTAAGACAAAAACTGACAAATCTAAATTGAGAAATAGATAAATTCACAATCATAGCTGGATACTTTAACATCACTAACTTAATAATTCATGGAACATATAGCCCAAGTATAAACAACCCAACTGAGCCCAGCCCCAAGCCTAGACTGATAGAATGTAGTTACATGAGTGAGTCCAAAAGTACTTCCACCTCCTTGTTCTTTCTCATTTGTAGGTTAACTGGAACAACCCTTTAAATTAAAACATTCTTTTTTTAAAAAAATTATTTTATTTTAGTTTTTTAATTTTTAATTTAATTTTATTTATATTTTTACACAGCAGGTTCTTCTTAGTTATCCATTTTATACATATTAGTGTATATATGTCAATCCCAATCTCCCACTTCATCACACCACCCCCACCCCCCACCCTGCTGCTTTCCCCGCTTGGTGTCCATACGTTTGTTCTCTACATCTGTGTCTCAATTTCTGCCCTTCAAACCGGTTCATCTGTACCATTTTTCTAGGTTCCACATATATGTGTTAATATATGATATTTGTTTTTCTCTTTCTGCCTTACTTCACTCTGTATGACAGTCTCTAGATTCATCTACGTCTCTACAAATGACCCAATTTTGTTCCTTTTTATGGCTGAGTAATATTCCACTGTATATATGTACCAGATCTTCTTTATCCATTTGTCTGTCGATGGGCATTTAGGTTGCTTCCATGACCTGGCTATTGTAAAGAGTGCTGCAATGAATATTGGGGTGCATGTGTCTTTTTGAATTATGGTTTTCTCTGGGTATATGCCCAAGACACTGATGAAAGAAATTAATGATACAAACAGATGGAGAGATATACCATGTTCTTGGATTGGAAGAATCAATATTGTGAAAATGACTATACTACCCAAAGCAATCTACAGATTCAATGCAATCCCTATCAAATTACCAATGGCATTTTTTACAGAACTAGAACAAAAAATCTGAAAATTTGTATGGAGACACAAAAGACCCCGAATAGCCAAAGCAGTCTTGAGGGAAAAAAACGGAGCTGGAAGAATCAGATTCCTGACTTCAGATTATACTACAAAGCTACAGTAATCAAGACAATATGGTACTGGCACAAAAACAGAAACATAGATCAATGGAACAGGATGGAAAGCCCAGAGATAAACCCACACGCCTATGGTCAACTACTCTATGACAAAGGAGGCAAGGATATACAATGGAGAAAAGACAGTCTCTTCAGTAAGTGGTGCTGGGAAAACTGGACAGCTACATGTAAAAGAATGAAATTAGAACACTCCCTAACACCATACACAAAAATAAACTCAAAATGGATTTGAGACCTAAATGTAAGACTGGACACTATAAAACTCTTAGAGGAAAACATAGGAAGAACACTCTTTGACATAAATCACAGCAAGATCTTTTTTGATCCACCTCCTAGAGTAATGGAAATAAAAACAAAAATAAACAGGACCTAATGAAACTTAAAAGCTTCTGCACAGCAAAGGAAACCATAAACAGGATGAAAAGAGAACCCTCAGAATGGGAGAAAATATTTGCAAATGAATCAACGGACAAAGGATTAATCTCCAAAATATATAAACAGCTCATGCAGCTCAATATCAAAAAAACAAACAACCCAATCCAAAAATGGGCAGAAGACCTAAATAGACATTTCTCCAAAGAAGACATACAGATGGGCAAAAAGCACATGAAAAGTTGCTTGACATCACTTATTATTAGAGAAATGCAAATCAAAATTACAATGAGGTATCACCTCACACAAGTTAGAATGGACATCATCAGAAAATCTACAAACAACAAATGCTGGAGAGGGTGTGGAGAAAAGGGAACCCTCTTGCACTGTTGGTTGGAATGTAAATTGATACAGCCACTATGGAGAACAGTATGGAGGTTCCTTAAAAAACTAAAAATAGAATTACCATAAAACATTCTTAATAAACTGTAAAACATTGCTGGATCCCATATTCTAAAATATAAACATAATAGTATATATTAAAATTTTGAATGACAAACAAACAAAAGCATACGTTTGAGCACTATCTACTAATTTGATCTAAATAATTAATTTTTATAGCACAACAGGCACAACCACTACAGAATACACATTATTTTCAAGTGTATATTGATGACTCACCAAGACAGACTGCCTTATGGGAAAGATAACAAATCTTGAAAAAGTTCATAAACTTGCAATCTTCCCAAGTATTTTTTCTGTTGACAGTCATATTAATTTAGACTTATCCTTCAAGAGTAAAGGTTACCTGTGGTGATTACACCCACTGAAAAACTACTTTATCCAGATGGTTTTGGTAGATGGTAGGGTGAACATAGACTGGATTTCAAAACAAAGGAGCTATTATTTAAAACTTAAGCTCATGACTATTTGCAGAATACGAGTATTTTAAAGTATGTTGTGGTTTTAATTTGCATTTCTATGAGTTTTAGTAAGTTTTGGCAACATTTATATAATTTTTAACAGTTTCTTTTTCATATTCATTGTCAATTGCATCCTGGGTGTTTATTTTACTTTTAAATATGTAGGAAAGTTTACATATTTTAGCTTATTTTGAAGTTCTTTATATTGAAAATATCTTCTATTGATATTGTAGGCTGACTTTTAATGTATAGAAATATTCAGTTTTAATGTAGTTGCATATGTAATATTCTTTATGTTTGTCTATTTTGTGTCTCTTTTAAGAAATTCTAAGCTACTTCAATACAATGAGCATATTATCCTATATTATGTGCTAAAAGTTTTAAAGTTTTGCTTTTTAATTGTAAATAATTGTTATCATGTGGTATATGTGTTTGTGTCTGTGCACACGTGTGTGTGTGTGTGTGTGCGTGCGTGTGCGCTTGAGTATGATGTAAGGTAGCCCATTCTTTCCTCCACCAAATTGTAATGTCAGTGCTGCCAAATATGAAGCAACTGTACATGTTTGGCACAGTACTATTTTTGAACAATTATTGGGAATGTTATTTTAAATATTATTTTTCTAGTTACCTAATAATGAATAATTGTCTAAAATAAGGCTTTTATGATTTTTGTAATGATTCACGTTCATATTCTGAGTAGTCCCTGTGACTTTCATTTGAATTGCATTTGAATTTGCTGGTTCTTCCACATTTCAACTTTTCCTCTCAGATGTGCTAATAGCTGAAAAATTCTGTGATTATAGGTTCAAATGTAAGAGATCTTGGCCAAGGGAATGGGAGAAGAGAAAATGAGAGAGGAGAGTCAATTCCTTGTGGACAGAAAGATGCATGGTTTTTTACTGTGCCTGTATGTGTGTGGCATTCACAAGACCATTTGAAAATATATTTAGAGTAGAATGTCTCTGTATGAGTTGAATATAAGTGTAATCTCCAGAAAAGATCAAATTGTATAGATATTATGTTTTTTAAAAAAAACTAAGACAGGGCTTCCCTGGTGGCGCAGTGGTTGAGAATCTGCCTGCCAATGCAGGGGACACGGGTTCGAGCCCTGGTCTGGGAAGATCCCACATGCCGTGGAGCGACTAGGCCCGTGAGCCACAATTGCTGAGCCTGCGCGTCTGGAGCCTGTGCTCCGCAACAAGAGAGGCCGGGATAGGGAGAAGGCCCGCGCACCGCGATGAAGAGTGGCCCTCGCTTGCCGCAACTAGAGAAAGCCCTCGCACAGAAACGAAGACTCAACACAGCCATAAATAAATGAATAAAATTAAAAAAAAAAAAAAAACTTTAAAAAAAACTAAGACAAAATTAGACTCTCCAGGTCATTTCAGGTAGATTTCAGTTAGTAACTTGGAATGGCGTGTATTTATATCACTTTTTGGAAACTTTATGTCACAGATTTTAAAATAGAAAGACTTTTCTAAGAATACTGCATTGTAATAGTGTCTATAACCAGATAATGGAGAAGGAAATACTAAATTCTATTATTCATGAACATTCTCTGCAAGAGTAAAATTTAGAAATACCACATTTCAACCCTTCAGTACAGTCCTAAAATTAGACCACTACATTTTAGAGGTAGAGTAAAACCCAAGGTAAATACAGTGTTGGTATCAAATGAAATCTTTAACAATGCCTGTTAACAATGCCAGTAACGAAAGACAAAATTACACTTCAGGTGTAGGGGACTGAGATACTTGGATTGAAAAAGCTAAGTTTAGATGAAAACGAGATAGCCAGACTGTTGACCCAGAAATGAACACTAAATATATTCTTTCATTCACAATAGAGAAACATGTGGTTAAAAGAATTGCAGCTCAATTGTCCTCCTCCATAAAAACTATTTCCAAAAGTAGAAAATGAAACTGCTTGGTTATTTATAATAAAAGATGTGAAGACAAAAAGATTAGCAAAGAAAAATGATTAGCCTTTTGGTGAAAGTGGCTAATGTCAATGGAATCCAGATGGGGAGACTTTTAATTAATTCTCAGTGTCAGTATCATACTTTCACATTATTTTTAGTGATGATTATTATTGTTGCTAACATGGATTATTTATTCAGTGCCATGTGTTAAGTATTTAAATAGACCCTTTCAATTAATTGAAAAAATTCTGTTGATCAGGTGGTATTCATATACGCATTATATCAATAAAGTCACTGAAGCTTTAAGAGGGTTCTTTGGCAGTATCGTATTGAGAGAGAGTGATGGATTCAGAATTCAGATCCTGGCCAAACGACTCAAGTGCCTGACTCAAGTGAGTGACTTTTAATCATGACACATTTTTGAACCTTCTTTTTCCTAACGAATCATAATGGCAAATTTAATGTGTACAACTGAACAATGGAGAAAAAGTAACCAAACTTTTCAAAGATTATTAAATACTGACTCTGAGCTAACAATAGCTCCTGTGAACCCTGAATTACCACTTTGAACTGCCAATATGAGTGAGAGTTTATGGGTGCCAGATTATAAAAGATACTCTAACAGAATTCACCTAGTGTTGCGAGCAGTAGAATTTTAAAAACACTGTGATTATTTCTCCAGCTCTTGGTATTACTTTGGAATTCAAGTGGCCAAATTCCATGTTAGCTTCCACCCTATGGCACAAGGACTATGCTAGTTCAATGTTCCACATGGAAAGTTTCAGAGCTCCAACTTACTACACAGGTAATAAATCAAAATTAAATGTTACATCCCTGGAGATATTATGAGAAATTGTACTTCCATAAAGATTTCAAAGATGCGCATGAGATTATTCCGGTCACATATTCACATAATTTTTCAGTTTGTCAGTGAAAAAGACTAAGGCATCTTGTAGAATATGGTAGGTTAATAAATATGATATTGATGACTCATATTTCATTTGCTGCCCCAAATCAAATCAGCGGCTGCCACTGGCCTTGAGTCTATTGATGTCGTTAATAAATGTCTATACTTTTGGAGAATAGGGACCTCCAGTAGTTTTTGTGTGACAAGACCATCACTGCAAGTTTTCATACTGTTTTATTATTATGTAAGCTTCCCTACTCTGTAATTCACTAGATTTGTTGCAAAATTATTAACACCTTCCCCTTTCTACTGAACATTCATGATATATATAGTAATATGTATTTAGAAAAGTGTAGGTAGCTTGGATTTCTTGATAAGACATATGTGAGAGGAGCAAGAGTTATATCCTATTTAAAAAACAGGAAATTTCCTGGGGATCCTGTGGCCTGGGTCATAGAGAGGTACAGACTCTAAAATGAAAAAGGAATAGCTGCCATAATATACACCCCTTATCTTTATAAAGGGAATGTACTCCTTTCCAGTTCTATTTTTGATTGTATGAAGTGCCATGTAACACATTTAGATTTTCATTAGTAACTATTCATCAAGTGAGTCGAAAAGTGAACAACTTTGAATGGGATTCCTGAATAACTGAAGGCTAGAAATAAGTAGGCGTGACAAGGTACTATTCTGGGGATGGTCTTCGCTGAGGCAGGGGATTCAGGAAATGGATAAAATTTAAGACGAAAGATGAGTTGAGTTGAGAAATATACATTTTCAGGAAAATTGAGTAATTCAAGAAAATATAGATTTAGTATCATAAACATCAAAAAGGACAATGAAGCCATGTTAAAAAAACTAGGTCTCTAAGGATAAAGCGTGTGAAAAAAGAATTAGTGGGGGTGAGGAACAGAGACTTCTATTGAATAGTGTAGGGGAGGAAAAATAATTTCCCTTCTATCCTCTGAGTTCTTAGCCAAGACCTCTGCAATAAAAGACAGGTTAACAAGAGAAAAACAAAGTTTATTAACATGTATACTTTGTGTGTACATGGAAGATACCCATGGAAAAATGAGGCAGCTTAGAATTTAGATTTAAATATACTATCTTAAGAGGGACAGGGAAGGAGGGATGTAGGCCTCTTAGAGGAGAGTAAATGATTTTTAGGAAAGATGAATGGGCCCTTAGAAAAATAGATGGGAGTTAGGATAATTTATGACAAAGTCTGGTTGGATGTGATGTCCATTTCTGGTCTCTTCTCCCATGAGTCAGTCTTCCCTGGTTGATGAAATTCCCCAAGAGGGGATTTATGACAGTTGACTTCTTTTTGGAAGATTTGTCTTTAGGCAGATAAGGGGAGTTCAGAGAAATCCTCTCCGTGCATATGCTGTTTCCAAGTGCCTACAGCTCAAATAATCAATATACCAAAGCAGCATATTTTGGGGAAGCGTGTTCTGAACTCCTGCAGCCATATTTTGGGGTAGCCATAGACTGCTATACTTCAATATGTAAAAGTAGACCACTAGTCATAAGGGTGAAAAAAAGGACCTTGAAGAAATAGAGGCATGGCTGGAACAAGGCAGGTTTCCAGATGGAAACATAGTATCAAATACTATAGAGAGAAAGATCAATGAAATTCCACTGGGTTGTTCTGGTTAACACATTGGTAAGAATTTTGCTCCTGAGTAGAGGTAGTAGGTTAGGACAGACTGACATTTCCACTAAAGACAGCTGAAAAAGCTAGATAAAACACTAAGATCATGTAATGAAAGTCATCAGATAACTATGTATGCAAAGAGAATTAGCTTGACTAAAATTCCAGAGAGAGAATGCTTCTCAGAAGTGAGCTGAGGACTGCAGATACTTTTCCCCAGGAGCTTTCTGATGATGGTTGCAGGCTAGAACTGAGGTTTGGCACAGGTAGAAAGAGTTCCCAGAAAATCTGGTATTGGCTGTGCAGGGCTGGAGTGACAGAATTGGAGATCTGACAATCTTCAAACACATGGTGGGTTTCCCCCTACAAGATATTTTCTGAAGTGGCTGAGAGGAGGTTAGAAGCTGAGTTGAAAAGCTTCTCTAAATTATCATGTAATAGTCCACATCTCAAGGGATTTAGGAAACAATCAGCCAAGGACAAGAATTGCCAAGGACAAGGATCTGAAAATAAAAGACATGAACCGAAAATCAGAGAAGGAAGGTCGAATTGACAACGAAGATCTATCATCACTTGCCTCTTTTCCACCCAGAATCCCTTACAGCTAGAGGCTTGGACTTCAGGGTCGGACCTTCTACAGGACACAAGAACTCGACAGAGACTTTAGCATTTGCACAGGACTGGAATGCGGAACCTTGACCCCTGGGGCCAGCTTCTCCCTCATGGCCTCTGTAAGTTTTGAAGCTGAATGGGGCAAAAATGCTAGATGATTAATCCTAAAATCTCTGAAGAGCAGAAATGAGTCTCCTTCAGTCATTTAGGTCTACGTGGATAAGACTTGCCAGGCTCTCAATTAAAAGCCTTGCATAAACATACTGCAGTAAGGACAACAAACTAGAGCGAAACTAAACCTTATTAAAATCGCAGCCCAGCTCCCACCCAGGTCAGTTCCTGATTAGAATTAGAAATAAATTCTCTCTCTCTTTCTCCTGAAGATAGCAGAACAAAGTCTCTTTTAAAAGACATTGTCACCTCTTTTCAGTTACTTAATGAGTATATGTTTTTTTCCTGGTATTTTTGCTTTGTACCTTGGAATTTTATAGTTGGACAAATAGTGTCTTAGTGGTCTGGGCATAATACAGAAGATTTGGTTTAAAAGTCTAGGGGGAAAAATCAATTGGGAGGCTACAACAATGGTGATCCCCATGATTTTGAAGGAACACCTAATCTCCTGCTTAAGTTTGTTGATGAAATTTTGATCTATACCCCCTCTATCAAGCCTTCTAAAACTTATTGTAAACTTGCGACATGATATTTGGTATCTATTGAAGTTCATGGGGTGGACAATATCCAGAACAAACAGGACAGGTAGACAGAAGGGACCTGCAGAAGGGTCGAAGTAGGCCAGTGTTCTTAGGACAGCCGGTATTACCAAAAGAGGGTAGAGCAGCAGTGGAAAAATGAAATTTTGTATTCTACGTTTTGTTTCCAGAGCTATTATAGATTTAGGGGAGGATGGAAAAGAGTCTCTTAGTTCTTCAAGGCTGCTCTTTGGTTTGAGAGCAGTTTCATGAGAAGTGGCTTATCAGAGATGTCACATCTGATAGGAAGGAACCAAGATGCTCTGGGGACTTTAATGGTTTAAATGGGCCGTGATGGCCAGTCAGGTTTATATTATTTTACTGGAAACCTCTGGAACTGTATATGAGATTAAATTCTGAGTAGAATATAACCTCTTGCCCAAGACTTCTTATGAGACACCACTGACTTAACTTTGAAGTATAGCCAGGACTTTGCAGAAAATAAGCCGCAGTATATAATGTTATAAGTGACCATGGTACTTCTTCGAAGCCAGATTCCATTTACCGACTCCCGAATTCAAGGGATATATTTATAGTGACCTGGAGTAACCCAGAAATTTGGGATAAATTAGTGTTGGTGTGTGTCAGTGAGAGTTCTAGACATGGCAATACATGGACTTTTCAGACTTCTGTGTTATGGTGATTAAGATGGAAGGAGCAGCTCTGATGGAAGATACTGGCAAGTAATAAGGCACGCTTCTGTCTCAACGTTTGGAAAGGCTTCTCTCCATCAATTTGAAAAGGCTGCAAGCGTAGGAACTTGGCCAGTTTGTCTGTCAAGGTTCGCTGAGGTCTTCCCAGAACTACAACCAAAAGACTAGGGCATTTCACTCCATCTCCAAGTCAGAGACACTGAAGAGAGTGGTGCTAATCATCACAGAGAGTTGATGCCCAAGTGATCCTTGCTGCAGGGAGACTCTAAGAATAGGTTTTCTTAGAGTCGGAGGAGGACAACTTGCATTTTCTCCTCCTCTTCTCAAAGCAAAAATGGAAAATACATCACGCACTTGCTGTGATCCCAGAGCTGAGAGGTTCCTGTGCTGCTGTTGCTGTTGCTGTGAGGAAAAAAGAGGGCAGGGTGTTTGGGGCTGAAAATCCCATCTCCGCAGAACCACATCCATCAGCATTTCTAATCCAGGCCTCATCTCCCTCCCTCCTTCACAGATGTCACAGGGCTAGACTGGCTCTCTTCAATTCCCAGATTAGGCTTCTATATATGCTTAATTGTAATAAAAATGTATGAGGTTGCAAAAAGTTACAGAAATAAAACCGTAAACATTACACTTGCTGTCTAAAGGTAACATCTGGGTAAGGAGAAAAATTATTACGATAGTAATATTTAAGCTTTGGTATGTTAAAAAAATATGAAAAACTACATTGTCCAGTTTTACTGAAGAGAAGAGAAAAAATTATTCTTAGGACAAAATTGGATGAACTGAAATTGGGATAACTAGTGATTGGTGATGAAATCTATTCCAAAGTTTATCACACTTCCTTACTCTGTGCTTCTTTATGTCTACATTTTATCTTGACATTGATTTGTTAAAGAACTATGTTCTCGTATTAATTAACCACAATTAATTAGTAACTGTACATAAATTCACAATTAATTGCCATAAATATGGATATACCCTTACTTTAATAAAGATGAGAGTGGCATTAAATTGTAAACCATATTTTTGTTTAGTAAATAGAATTGCATGGGATTGTATTAGTTATCCATACTTGAGTTGTTTCCTGGGTTGGTTTCATTATTTGTATTAATAAAAAATAAAAGCTGGACATCAGTGTGCACATGATTCAAATACTCACATCAAGAACCTGATTCCTGGAAGGAAATATAATTATCTTTTTATAAATTCAAGTATTTGATGACAAATATCACACAAAGGCTTTAAAGTCATTTTATTCTTTGCCAACTTAAAATTGATGATGTTTTACTTAACGTATTTGAAGAGACATGTTTATGTTGTTATTTTTCTTAAAACAGCTAATGTGTCTATATCAAAGAATAACTTATATCTATATTTTTATATACACTACCACCTCTTTATTTGTCTCTAAATATAAAAATAATTGGGTAATAATATTTATAGTCTTCTATATAAATTCTTGTTTATTATTCATAATAATGTTGAGACAGAGGTGATGTACCCATTTCACACCTGTCAAAAAAATAGAGGTTAATTAACTTGCCTGTGGTTAAGCAGATGGTAAACAGCTGGGAGTTAAGCCTAACTCCCAATAGCCCTGGTCGTGTTAAGGATAGGAGACTGCCTCTCTGGCTTAGATAATTGTTATTCAGAGGATGAGAACTGTTTGTTTTTAATGCCTTCAGAGTATTTTTTAAACTGTAGACATGCATATTTTGGAATCAAATAAATAATAAACTCCAAGCCTAACTTTAAATAAAATGCTTATATAAACAATGTAGACATGTCAAAAATTCTAACCTCATAAAAAAGATCATCTCAGATCCCTTCTATTTGTTGTCCCCAATATTAATTATTATGGAACTAGCTCAAAGGAGACGCTGAACCATTTCTATCAGCAGTCTGTAATGGATTTTTTTCACACTGCGCATAGGGCAGTTAGGGTGCTGGTTTGGATAATGACTTCGCTTCCTATCAAGATGTAAGGGAAATTGTCAAGAAACTAGTCCTCGGAGTTCAAAGTGAGAGTCAGATAGTGAGAAGAGTGGAAGGGTCAGGGGAGCAGAGGGAATTATGGTGGTTAGTGGTGCACTAGGACACTGATGGGAGATGAAGAAAAGAGGGAAGAATGAAGGAGGACAAAATTTTAAGTCTCTGGTGTCTTAATGCTGGAAGCAATTAAATCTGAAGGCCACATAAAAATGCCTGTCACTTGCTATCACACTTACTGGGATTTTCAAATCCAAAGTAACTCAGAGCACCTCTACTCTAGAACAGTGTTCCAAACCTGGATGCCCCACAGCGTTTTCTGGGAAGTGAAAGCTAAAAAAAAATGCTAATACCTAGGCTCCAGTCCTCCCTGTTATGATTCAGTCCAATTTGGGAGCGGGCAGAGGACCCACTTCCTGACTGTAATTAGAAGCCAATTCCGCAAGGTATGTATATATGTATATACATATGTATGTATATGTGTGTGTGTGTGTGTGTGTTTGTTATTTATTTTCTGCTGGCCTGTGAAGTTTCACCTGTGTGTTTGGGAGATTGAGAACGCAATCATTTTATTATCCCAAGATACTCTCCTTAATAGTCTATCATCACAGGATTCTGTCCAGTCTTTATTATGGAAGTAGGGCAGGTTTGAGGCACTGTTTGTAGGTCAAAATTATATCTTAATGCTTTCATATTTAATACCTAAACACTTTAGATTTAAATTAATTACATTTGTCAAATGTGGCAAAATAATATTGATCAGCAACCGCCATTTCCCCCTTTTCTGCTTTGCTAACAGGAACTCTGTTTTGTTTCGTGGTGATAGTGTTCTCTGGGAAATTAGGGGCGGCCATTGACTCCTGAATAAACCAATTATGTAATCAATTATGGTAATCCTTTTACCCTTTTACCAGTGATTGGTTTACAGTGTGCACCTAACTAATTTCTGACCAATAGGATATAAGGGGGTGGGAATCATCTGGCGTTTCTGAAAAAGGTTTTCTTCCGTGATAGAAAGTTGGGATCTCTGATGGTTTCTTTTTACCGATTTTGGTTGCTGTTTTCTGAGTTTTATGATGCTTGGAGTTTGTGATATTTGGAAGTACCGTCACCAGCTTAAAATTATAGAAGAGGACTTGGCCAAGACAATGAAGGCACAAAGAAGAAATACGCCAAGAGCCATGGTCCTGTGGGATGTCGCCCAGCCGGGAGCCAGTCCTGCTTCTGCCCATCTCGGAAGGTATCATAAGGGATCACACATGCTTTCCCTGTTCAAGTCACTTTTGACCATGTATGATTTTGTTGCCTCTGATACATTGATTTACATTTTCCCCTTCCTAGCAAGATATATTTTACTTAATCTTGTTCAGAATTGTGAAGCTATAGGATACTGCTCGGCTCACCCCAGTACCCCATGAGTCCCTTTGTCTTTTTTTTTAAGGGTAGAGTTTTTTTTTTATTTTTATTTTTTTAATTAATTTATTTATGGCCGCGTTGGGTCTTCGTTTCTGTGCGAGGGCTTTCTCTAGTTGCGGCAAGCGGCGGCCACTCTTCATCGCGGTGCGCGGGCCTCTCACTATCGCAGCCTCTATTGTTGCGGAGCACAGGCTCCAGACGCGCAGGCTCAGTGATTGTGGCTCACGGGCCCAGTTGCTCCGCGGCACGCGGGATCCCCCCAGACCGGGGCTCGAACCCGCGCCCGCCGCACCGGCAGGCAGACTCTCAACCACTGCGCCACCAGGAAAGCCCCCCTTTGTCTTTATTTTAGCTGCAGCGTCATCACGCTCACCTCATAGACATTTCCCCCAGGGGTTTCAAACACTTCCAACTGATGATTTCAGCACAGGTTACTTGCATTTTGTTCAAGATGACTAGATTTTAAAAAATAAGAATCCTGGTGTTTTCCATATGTGCTGATTAAAATGAGCAGCAGACCAAAGTGAGTTTATTAGAAACAGCAAGGATTGTAGCATGGAAGAGAAAGGCCAGCAGGAGGGAGCATCACAAAATTAAAATTACAACGTAACCAAGCTGTGCTGTGAAAATTCAGTGAGTTCCGTCTCTTAACTCCAGTGTGGAAATGTGAGGAGGCTGAGGTGAAAAATATTTCTGGGTCTGGAGACCAAATGGCAAAGTAATTCCTAGCTAGAGGAAATTAGTTGAGTTCAGTGAGGCCTGCATGTAAGACGCTGGAGGTGGCAAGACAGGAGAGAGGTGATTAAGAAGATCCATCATTCTGTGCTCTCCGAGCTGGGTCTTGGGGAGGAAGGCACAGGTGCAATCAGTAAAACTCAAAGCAGAAGTGTAGCCAACTCTTAAGTAGTTCTGGTGTTGAGAAGCTGGGAGACCTCATCAGAGATGATTCATTTCAGGGGTTTAGCTGCATTCCCTACTAGAGGAAATATGATCTAACAAATAGGAATATGGAGAAGCTTAAATGTAACACGTAAACTGCTTAGCACACTTTCTAACCCATAATAAGTATGCAATAAATGTTATGTATTTTAAGTAAAACCCATAAAAATGTGCATATTTCTCTAGAGTCATATCTGAAGGAGGATAGCTATTTGGGTATCAAAAGTGGCAGAATAATTAATACTTAGGTATTTTAAAAAGTGATGAAACAATCTATGATTTGGTCATGCTGCTTAGTTCAGTAAAACAGAAAATGCATAACCAGAAATAAAAAGGACAGTAAGATTGTTCACAGAAAATATTTTTGAAATGTTGTGTAATTACAATACAAGGATAATGCTTAAAGTATTTTTTATCTGCATCAGAATGTGACTAATTTTTCTTCTTAGAGCAAAGTATTTTATAGAGCAGAATATTTTACAGACACTACTCTTAAATCAGGGATTGATCTTCCTCCCCAGGTGACATATGGCAATATCTGAAGACATTTCTGGGGACTTCCCTGGTGATCCAGTGGTTAAGACTCCGTACTTCCACTACAGGGACAGTGGGTTGGATCTCTAGTCAGGGAACTAAGATCCCGCATGCCACGGGGTACACCCAAAAAAAAAAAAAAAAAAAAAGAGAGACATATTTGGTTGTCACAACTGGCCAGGGATTGCCACTTGTATCTGGTGCGCATTGGTCAGAGATTCTGCTCAACATCCTACACCACACAGCACGGCCTCCCCACTGCCCCCAGCAGAGAATCATCCAGCCTCAAATATCAACAGTGCCAAGTTTAAGAAACTCACCTTAAAGTGATTGAGTTTGTTTTTATTCATTTATTTTTAAAAATTGAAGTATTGTTGATTTACAATATTAGTTTCAGGTGTATAACATAGTGGTTCAATTTTTATAGATTATAATCCATTTAAAGTTATTACAAAGTAATGACTATATTTCCCTGTGCTGTACAATATATCCTTGTTGCTTATCTATTTTATACATAGTTTTCATCTCTTAATCCCCTAACCCTATCTCCCCCTCCCTCCTTCTCTCTCCCAATTGGTAACGACTAGTTTGTTCTCTATATGTGTGTCTGTTTGTTTTGTTGTATACATTCCTTTGTTTTATTTTTTAGATCCCACATACAAGTGATAACAGAATATTTGTCTTTCTCTGACTTATTTCACTAAGCATAATATGTGCTTAGTGAAATAGCTAGGTCCATCCATGTTGTTGCAAATGGCAGAAATTCACTTTTTTTTATGGCTGAGTAATTTCCCATTTTTTATATATTTATATATATCTATATATTTATACACACACACACACACACACACCACAGCTTCTTCATTCATCTGTTGATGGGCACTTGGGTTGCTTCCATATTTTGGCTATTGTAAATAGTGCTGCTATGAACATTGTGTGCATATATCTTTTCAAATTAGTGTTTTCATTTTCTTCGGATATATACCCAGGAGTGGAATTGGTGGATCATATGGTAGTTCTATTTTTAGTTTTTTGAGAAACCTCCACAGTGTTTTCCATAGTGGCTGCACCAATTTACAATCCCACCAACAGTGACTAGGGTTCCCTTTTCTCAGCATCCTAGCCAACTTTTGTTATTTGTAAACTTTTTGATGATAGCCATTTTGACAGGTGTGAGGTGACATCTCACTCTGTTTTGATATGCATTTCTCTGATTAGTGATGTTGAATATTTTTTCAAGTGCCTGTTGGCCATCTGTATATCTTCTTTGGAAAAATGTCTATTCAGTTCTTCTGCCCATTTTTAATTGGGCTGTTTGTTTTTTTTTTTGATATTGAGTTATATGAACTGTTTATATATATTGGATGGTACACATAAAGAAGCACATAAAGGAGCAAGTTTGTGTAACATATATCTCTTGCCCTTTTCAATCATCCTCATTTTGATATGGTCTTCCTAGTAGGCTATTTACATTTTTGGTTTCTTTCCCTGAAAGCTGTGTACAGGTAATTCCATGTACCATTATTGAAAAAAAAGAACAAAACAAAAATGACTTTTTAGATTGGTGCTGGTATTAATAGCCACTTTTCTGTCTTGGCTATGCATTTTAAAATTTTTTTTTGTTTTTTTAAAACTAATGCCCAAAAGAAAAAGCATTATAATTTTAGACTCAATTATATGTCTTGCGTCTTATTAGCTTAGCAGTTGGAAACATTTAGTTTTTAGGTGCAAGACTGTTATAGTACCAAGAAAAACATGTTGAATGTGTTATGAGACTGTTGTTTTTTTCAAATAGAAATATGCAATAAAGAGATGAATTCATTTAAAAATATGACCCTTATTGGTAATATCATTTGCAAATATTTTCTCCCATTCAGTACATTTTCTTTTCATGTGGTCTGTGGTTTCCTTTGCTGTGCAAAAGCTTTTAAGTTTGATTAGGTCACATTTGTTTATTTTTGCTTTTATTTCTTTTGCCTTAGGAGACGATCCAAAAAATATTGCTATGCTTTATGTCAGAGTGATCTATGTTTTCCTCTAGGAGTTTTATGATTTCAGGTCTTACATTTAGGTCTTTAATCCATTTATGTTTATTTTTGTATAACATGTGAGGAAATGTTCTGTGTTCTTTTACATGTAGCTATCCAGTTTTCCCAGCACCACTTATTGAAGAGAGTGTCTTTTCTCCATTGTATATTCTTGCCTCTTTTGTTATAGATTAATTGACCGTAAGTACATAGGTTTGCTTCTGGGCTCTCTATTCTGTTACATTGGTCTATGTGTCTGTTTTTGTGCCAGTACCATGCTGTTTTGATTACTGTAGCTTTGTAGTATAGTCTGAAGTCAGTAAGCATGATACCTCCAGCTTTGTTCCTTTTTCCCGGGATTGCTTTGGCAATTTGGGGTCCTTTGTAGTTCCACATAAATTTTAGGATTATTTGTTCTAGTTCTGTGAAAAATGTCATGGGTATTTTGATAGGGATTGCATTAAACCTATAGATTGCTTTGGGTAGTATACATTTTAACAATAATTCTTCCAATCCAAGATATGGGGTAAGTGTTACTGTGGGGTGTGTGTGTGGGGGTGTGTGTGTGTGTATGTTCATGGGCAAGAATAAAGACATGCAACAAATAGATAGATATTCCATAGGCAAGCAATGGGGAAAAGGAGACAAAAAGGAGCCTTGATAATCAACAGGTAGTCTGTGTTACAAACCTATTACTTGCATTCTAGAACTCACTGTATTTAAATGGCATAATCAGGACTAAAATACAGAGTTTAGTGCTCCTAAATAAAGGCATGTTCCCTGGGATCATCTTTCAAATATTGGTATCAGAATTGGCTATTTTTGTTTCATTAAGGCTATGGTAAACTCATGCAACTTTTAAGGATGTTTTCTAAAATGGTGGTGATGATATTTCTTTATGTTGTAGCACATCAAAAGCAGTTGTTTCTATTTCATTGTACATGTTTTTATAGACTTTGGGATTCCTGATGAGATAGAAATACATTTATGAATATTCTAGAATCTAGCTGCTGTTGGATTTATAAGATAAATGACAGCAATATATCACAAACATAACAAAACCTCTTCTTCATGTCCTTTCTACTAGTATAATATAATGAAAGCTTGTGTGGTAACTCTTTAGACCTTACATGTTGACTGTGTTTGCAATTATGATCACTCTGAAAGAAAGTATTTCCTTTGTTAACTGTAATTTCTGACTCAGAAGCAAAATTAATCACTACAAGAAATACAACCTTGACCTTCTTTTAAAATCTGTATTTGTAAGATTCCCATGGTATAATAGGGTAAGAGAGTGCCTACACTTCACAGTGAGACATAGTCTTAATAATTCAGGCTGCTTGTACTTCAGGGAAAGAACGCCCACTCCTGAACTGCTCTGCAGTCTCCTCTTGAACCAGAGCAAAGATTTACAGGACTAGAGCTGGTGATCCCACAGCCTCTTAGTGACCCCATGTTTCTCACTGGCTCCCGGGGGCTGCAGTCTGCTGTGTCTGTGGGAAATTGAATACAAGCATAGAAAGCAGAAGTTCCTTTCTCCATTTGTCAGCAAAGATTGCAAACCATGAAAGCCACAGAAGCTGAGCCATGAGGGCATTCTTGGATGCCCACAGGTTTGGATATCAATTAAACTCACTGATGATGAGATCTCCATCAGTGGAAGTTTTCAAATATATAATAATATGGATGTATGTCTTGGAAGGGACTCAAGCATTGCACAAGTGACAGGAAAATCTCTAGCATTTTTTCTATGCCTGACATTTTTAATCAACATTTTATGCTACATACTTTCAATATTATGTAAGGAAAACAAATATCACTAGCAAAAAATGCATAGGAATACAGAAAAAAAGTACCTAAGGCTTTTATTTATACAATTAGCAGGTAATGTGAATTTGCATAATTACTTTTATAAGAATTCATTATAATTTTTTATGATTTTCATAAATATTAATAGTAAGGAAAACTAAATTTATATAAATCATGTTTTATATTACTTTCTATTGTTTTGAAGTTATTACTTTCTATTGTTTTGAAGTTACCTGCTTGTGGTAAGCAGGATAATGATCTCCAGAAAATTTCAATGTCCTAATCCCTGGAACCTGTGACTATCTTATAGTGCATGCAAAGAGGAATTACGGTAGCAGATGAAATTAAGGTTGATAATCAGGTAACCTTGAGATGGAGAGATTATCCTGGATTATCTGGGCCACACCATGTAATCACAAGGGTCCTTAAGTGTGGAAGAGGAAGGCAAAAGAGTCAGAGTGATGCAATGTGAGAGACTCAGTCAGCCATTGGCTGCTTTGAAGATGAAATAGGGAAACAAGCCAAAGAATGTGAGCAGTTTCTAGAAGCTGGAAGGGCAAGAAAACAAATCTTCCCTAGAGCATTCAGAAAGGAATGCAGCATTGCGAACACTTTGTTTTTAGCCCCTGTGAGACCAGATTGCTGACTTTTGACTTGTAGAACTGAGAATTGATTTGTGTTAAGCCACTTCTTTTGTGTTACTTTGTAATGACAGAAATAGGAATCTAATGCAGTGCTAAATAAAAACAACCTGTTGTATGTTTCTGGTTGTCATTTTGCTTGCAGGTAAAATACAACTCAAACTAACACAGGTGGAACCTCAGAAAGAACAAGGGCTCTTGGACCTGAGAAATCATGGATTCAAACGCCAGCGTGGTGTTTTTCTCTCCATCTCTACTCTTACTGTTCTGTGTGTTGTCTTCATTTTCTCAGGTAGCTGCCTTCTCCACACCTAGAAATGTGACCACAGGCAGATGCCAGGCATAAATAGCTTCAACTCCAAATAGAATTTCCAACTGAAAAAAAAAAAATTCCCAGATAAGAGCCCACCTAATCCATATGTTCCCTTGTCCAACTCACTAGGAAGGTGATGTGAGTAATCATTTTTTAAGGTCTTCAGTAGAAGAACAGAGATAGAGTGGGGTAGTTCCCTGAATGTTTATAATAGAGAATGGACTTGAGGTCACGGGGAGTGGGAAGGGTAAGCTGGGACGAAGTGAGAGTGGCATGGACATATATACACTACCAAATGTAAAATAGATAGCTAGTGGGAAGCAGCTGCATAGCACAGGGAGGTCAGCTCGGTGCTTTGTGTCCACCTAGAGGGGTGGGATAGGGAGGGTGGGAGGGAGGGAGACACAAGAGGGAAGAGGTATGGGGATATATGTATATGTATAACTGATTCATTTTGTTATAAAGCAGAAACTAACACACCACTGTAAAGCAATTATACTCCAATAAAGATGTTAAAAAAAAAAATAAGGGGAAATGTTTATAACAACAGGGGAAATGATGCATGCAGGTAAAAGTAGAATGTACAACACAAGATTTCATGAATCCTCTGTATACTGAATGAAAACCAGATCAATACTATCCAGATTGTAGCAGTGGTAGAAAGAAACAAGTGATTACATAAACTGCTAGAAATAAGAGAAGAAATATATGTTAGTTCCAGACACTCTAATTGTCTTCAAAAATTGATTTAAGTGTTGGAGGAAATAGAGGTAATTGGAAAGTCAAGTTTTAACATTTTGAGCTTTAGGCTATTATGGGGTTTGTGTTTTAAAGTGCCACCTGTAATGAGTATCTAGTTTTTGGAAACATTATGTTACCTAGTTTAGTGCCATTTGATACAGGAATGATTGCAAAACAGCAAATGTAATTTAGAGAGGCTAATGTGCTCCATTCCATTTATTTACCAAAATGAATTTCATTAGATTTGTATTTGTAACCTTCAGTTTTATCTTTATTTTTTATTCTGTGAACCGTTCCTATGATTGGGGTCTTCCAAGAAGAATAGACTTGTACATTTGAAAGCTTTGTTTTTCAAGACCTTACTTTGAAGTGATAATCCCCCCACTTGGCAGTTGTTCTACTTTATCTGTCAAATAGCCCCTAGGGTGTTATGCCTTTACAGCGTTTGAAGGTTTATCTTGAAGATAGCTACAGAAAGACAGTCTTTCTTAGTAGATTTTTAAGGTTTCTTTTTAAGGTTCTTTAGCAGTTCACTCTTAACGTAACCTTGAACCACAAAGAGAATTATAGAAACCTCCTGTACTGGCAATGAGTATTTATGTAAAACTTTCTATAGAATAATTAGTTTAACACCATTGTAAAAACATGATAAACTGCAGTTTCTTCTGCAAAATTTCTGAAAATGCTTACTACTCCAGATATTAAAAAGCTCTTTAGAAATTTCAAATGTGTTTTACATAGGATTATCCTTTAGAAGCAAATATTAGCTTGGCCAAAAAGTTCTTTCGGGTTTTTGGTAGGTGGTGGGAAAACCGAACGAACTTTTTGGCCAACCCAATATCACATGTCTCATTACAGTTTTTATGACCAATAAGTATATATTCATTCTGTTTATTTTCAGAAATAAATATTACTTTGCTATTTATAATACTACATTTAAAGTTTGATTTATAAGTTGATATTAACCCTCCTAAATCTATGAAACATCAGTTTTTACATAATGCTTGACTTTTGTTGTAAAATTGATAATGAAATTCATAATTTTTAAAAATGAAAGCAATATCAGCTTGAAAAAACAGTGTATTCTCTAATAATACGAACTTAATAATATAATCACACTATGGAGAGCCTTAATATACCTTGGAGTTTTTTTTAAAAGACACTATGTTTTAATCTCAGTGTACTGAATTTAAATCCCAGAGCTTTTCAATGAATTTAAGAGCTAAATTGATACCTCTATAGTTAGAAAAAGTGAAGAAAGTGTGAGAACTTTCTCTCATAAGAACGCAAATTCTTTGGGGCCTGTTACAGACTACTAGATCGAAAACTCAGGTTTGGGGCTCAGAAATCTGTCCTTTAAAAAGCCCTCCAGGTGATCCTGTTTCATGCTACAGTTTGAGAAACACTGTTCTTAAGGAAAAAATTCTACAACTCTTGCATGATTTACCCAACCTGCCCTGAAGAGAACTGTGCCCATTTATCGAGGTGACGGTGTACCAGAAAACAAATATACTCACATATTTTGGAGATTTTTAGATATTCTTTTTAAATGGTCCCTACTACTTGGGCAGCCAAAATATCAAATTTGGGCCCAAGTTTATCTCATAGAAGCCCCAGTAAGTCTGCAGACCTTTCCTGAAGTTACCTCTTGGGTTATTAAAGGAAAAGTTAAATTAGACACGTTCATCAAATGGCATAATCTATACTTGGCTCTCTGATCCATGAAGTGAGGCCTGCTATTGCAGGAAAAAAGTAGAAACCCCTGGGACTGTCATTTGTAATAGCCTCAAAGACTTGAGAGATAAAGAGCTGATGTTCTTCTTACACAGCCTTTTATATCATTGGTTTGATGATATGAGACCAAATAGACTGCAGTCAGGTAGTGACTGTAATAACAGTTGAGGCCAGTGTTATGGCATTTTTGCTGAAGTAAAATCAACAGTCTCTGGCACCCGGTAGCTACTGGATCTGAAAAGTCATTCTTTTCATGACAGTCAAAAAAAAAAAAAAAAAAAAGATACAAAACTCCAATTTAATTCTCACTCCCCAGTACTAGCTCGACTTTGCTGCTGTGTGTCTTACATAGCCTTCAAGGACCTTGATTATTTAGACATCCCATATTAAATCACACTAGCCTACTATATTAATGACGTCATGACATTCACATAGTGGGATCTGGTGAGCAGGAGGTATCAGGTACCCTAGAAGCCTAAGAAAAATGCATGTGCTAGAGCTGAAGTGCAGAGAAAAATCATGACAAATACCCAGCAACTTGTTCACTGCAGTGAATTTTTTAGGATTTTAATATGGAGACTGTTGAACTAGGAAAGAGGTGCGATACTCGTGCTTTTTTTAGATTTTGGAGGCAACATATTTAGGTATGCTGTTCTAACCCATTTACTATGTGACCTATATTAGGAATCTTAGTAAATTGTAAGGCAAACCAAGTTTTTCTTGTATAAGCGAATGCTCTACAGTAGTTACATTACAAGAAAATGTGCCAGTTTTGTCCTAATGACATTGCAGATATAGCACTGCTCGAAGTGTCACTGATAAGAATCCTGTATGGGGTCTTTGGACAGCCCCAAAGGAGATTCACAGACCAGATGCCTGGGAAAAGCCAGGGCTTTTCCTGCTGATAGCCATTCTTCTTTTGAGAAAGAAATGGTCTGAAAGAATGGTGGAACGGCCAACAAAATCCTCAGTTACGGTGCTGTTAGGGAGAAAACACCCCATGACTTTGAGTTGTTCACTGGTTCATTCATATAATATAAGATGCTGTTATTAGAAGAGCAGAATATGTAAGTCAAGGGACCAAGGGGTAGAAATGTTAGTGGCCCCTCTTTCTACCTCACTGTTGTATCTAGGAACACATTCAACTTTGGACTGTGCTGTACAAGATTTATTAGTTCCCGAGGAAGAAATCTTTCCTACAGTGGTCCTATTAAACTTGAAGTTGAAAAGACTATCTATTTGGGGCACCTCTGTGTCACTCAAAAAATACAGAGAAGGGAGTTTCTTTGCTGGCTAGGGTGATTGGTCTCTATTACAAGCATAACTAGTATTTAAGACAGCTTCCTGACCCGTTAGAAAAATAAGACTGTGGCTTCTATGCATAACTTTGTAGTGTAGCTGTACATACATACCTATATTAACCAACTTTGATCATGACTTTTCCTCCTTTGACTTTCTCCTGTTACTTTGGATGAGGTGTGTGGGAAGTGATTAACTGACAAGTGGTGAATTTACAAATTCGGAGATTATGAGAATAAATGGGGCCACATCTGGACTTCATGGGGAAGATTGCCTGTTACCTGAGATCTTGAACTTGAGTTTGTCGCAAGGACTAATGGAGTTTTGTGGCTCTCACTGAAACAGAGAAAAAGGGAAGCGAAAGGGAGTGAGAGAAGGAGGACATCTTCTTTTATATGATAGAGAGTTGACTCACGTCAGGTGAAAGCATGTTGTTAAGTATGGGTAAAACGTGAAAATGGATGCCAAAGAGTGAAAGAGGAGTATTCTATTGTTAGATTTTCCCTCCCCTCTCCCCTGATCTGCTTTGTATCTTGGCAGGAACTTGGAAGAATAGGGGGAATAACTATTGCTTTATTTTATTTTCCAGACTGCAGTATCAACCAGATTCTTATTGGGAAGTACCAGCACGATATTGGAAGCCAAGGTATCTCCATGCTTCTTTTCTACATCAGGTAACTTCCCTGGGCAACAGTTTTCATTTATGTCCCCACTCCCACCAAGCAGACAAACGTACGGGGGTTTTGCTGTTTTCTATTGACCAAGACTCATGAATATAGGAAAACCATTACCTCTGTTTACCTTTCGTGAAGGGACAAAGGCAGTAGCCTCTTGCTGTTTTTTAGTTCTGGATGATCTCATAAGCCTTTTGTAGCTTTCAGATTCTCCACTATTTAAAGCAATAATTCCTTCCCTCTATTCAAGATTTTTAGAGGCTTCTGTTTTCCTAGCTAAATCATGACTGGTAGAGATCTTGAAAATTGCCGTCCTATTGCAAAGCAACAGCTTCAGGTGGGGTCAATACAGGATTTTCACACCAGCAGAGGCTAACTTATGCAGAAAGAGACAAACAGTAGGAGGGACTTGGGGATCATTAAGTCTTCATGGCATAGGCTTCTTTGAGCTACTACATATGATTACTGCTTTCATTCTGGTGATGGTTATTTGAGGAGTTCATGTAATCTTTCTCGCCAGGATATGATTTTAGTGTATCATGCTTTGCCATTCAAAATTGAATCTTTATAAAATTGGAATGTCTGAACAATATATATATGTGTGTATATTTTGAAATATGTATATTTGATGTATTTTCAAACTTTCCTTCTTTCCTTTAGAATAGGGATGTAACTGTGCTCATTGTAATCAATACATATACTTATTTTGATTATTGTCATGCCTTCTGTATGCAGTGGTGTACTAGTCTGCCAGAGTTGTCATAGCAAAGTACTACAGACTGGGTGGCGAACAACAAATTTATTTTCTCACAGTTCTGCTGGCTAGAAGTCTGAGATCAAGGTGTCAGCAGGGTTGGTTCCTTCTCTCCTTGGCTTGAGGTAGATGGCTGTCTTCACATCATCTTCCATGTGTGTCTATATCTGTGTCCAAATTTCCTCCTCTTACAAGGACACCAGTCATACTGGATTAAGGATTGCCCTAATGACCTCATTTTACCTCAACTCTCTCTTTAAAGATCCTATCTCCAAATATGGTCACATTATGAGGTACTGGGAATTAAGAGTCAATATATGAATTTGGGAGGACAAAATTCAGTTCATAACAAATGGAGACAGTATTTGTTCCCCAGAATCATATCCTTTTCTATAGCAAAGACCCAGTCAGGGACTGTGTTATCTCGCCCAACACCCCCTTACCCCATATATGGCATTATTACTAGTTTCTGGAAAAGGAATACAACCCGAAGTGATGAGTTACTCATTGTATTGAGAAAAATTAGTGGATCTATAACCAGTTACACAGGCATTGAAATTTTCTGTATCTATGAGATAGTTTTGTAGGCTGTTATGCCTCTATACTGTTGGCATTTAATTTCAGATAGCTTTAACCTAGTTAATTCATAAATAGGTAGTAGAAGTTGAGTGCTGCCATTGGCATTAGCAGTCACGATGCAGATGATTAGATAATAGTAACTACTGGTTAAAAAATTGAAGCTCTGTATTGTGCAGTGGCCAAATATTTGAGAAAACGATTACTATCTGCAGTAATTCAGAAGGCAAACCGTGCCTTAAGGAAGTGGTTGGAAAAGGTGAGAGCGTTCGTTTGTTAGCTTTTATTTGATGTTTCCCGAAGGGGTTAAAGAAGAAGAAAAGGCAGTAATTGACTAATTTCCGAGTAGAGGTGGGAAGAAATAACGGTGAGAAATATGGCGCCCCACCTATTTGAAAAGCACAAAGGCTTCTGTATCTTAAATAGTAAGAGATGATACTCTAAAAAGGATTTGCATGACAAGGAGTCACTCAGATTTCTTAGTTAAAGAGAGAGTTTCAGTCGTCCTACCAAAATTATAGTAGGGGAGTTTTCTTACCATCTAAGCTAATTATTTCAGAGGTATGATGAAAGGAAAAAAAAAAAATCCAGGCTTAAAAATTATAACTAGGAAAGAGCTTTGGTGTGTTTAGTGACTAGTAGCAAATGAATTAGAAGACTACTAAGCGTTTTAAGAAGAATATTACCAAGGTTAAAAAAAAAAAGCCTCATTTAATTATCTTGCAGTTCTAAAACAACCCTTCGGCTTTGTAACTTTGCAACAGAAGGAAGCGCCCATCTCCCAAGGAGGACATACTCTTCCTAGACCTGAATAATATGTTCCAAGAGAGGTAGTGAACTTTGAGATACAAACAGTACCTTATATGGACACTGGGTTTTCTCCTTTGAGTTAGGGGGAGAATATAGTACGTTGAGTTGGAATAAGGCTGCAAATGAATTCTTATTGACCAGGAGGACAGACTGTGGAAGATGTGACTAACTGTTCCTCCTAAAACCCATCTCCTCTCTCTCTTGAGTGCATAGCTAGATTACATCTCCCAGAATCCCTTGCAGTTAGGGAGTTCATATCATGGGTTTCCAGCCAATGAAATTTTGGTAGAAGTGTTATGTGTAACTTCCAGGTTTTGATCAAAAAACTGCTCACACACGATGATCCAATATCTCTCTCATTCCATAAATTGGATGTGGATTCCTAATGTTTCTTTCAGCTGGGTCCCTGAATTTTTTGTAGCAGTGTCTCCCTTCTCAACTTCCCGCTGACCGGAAATAGCCACATTGGACTTTGATATGAGTGAGAATAACTTCTATTTTGTTGAGATATTAAAATGCAGAGATTCACTAGAATGGCTAGCATAGTGTCCTTATTATCCTCCATTCATTTTGTGCATCACCCTGTATTACCAGTAGAAAAGTAGGGTTCCAGGAGCAAATTTTTTGATTTCTTCAATATTTGTTATTTTTATAATTTTCACTTTAAAAATCTTTCATTGATAAAAATCCAGTCTTTAATGTGAATTTGATGATTAACAGTGGCTTTTGGTGATGAAAATATAAAGAGGGCAGAAAACTTGGGAAAAAATAGGATTAGTAGTCTAGAAAATGAATTCTGTGTTCTTTAGGGTTTGTCTGGTCACTAGCTACGCACTTGCACACCAACAGAGAATTCACTCTAGTTACCTCATTTCAATTTTATGTTTACCATAGTGTGTCTGACTGATAACATGACTAGATTGGAAGCAGCAGCCATCTACACTTTTCTTGTGTGGCCACCATAAAAGTGGGATATGTGTGGTTCTCTGTGTAAATAGAGAAACAGATTCCAGTTGGGAATAGGACTGGTTTTCTTTTGTGTCTCTGGCTTTGCACACTTCTGGAAGGTAAATAGTCACAGTTATAATAAAAGAAAAGAGTTCAGTGGTTACGATGTATTAGAAACGCAGTCTCCCTCTTTTTTTCAGTTAGTTTTATTCTTCAGTTAATCATGATGTTAGATTATCTTTAATATTCCCTTTCCCAATATTTCCTTATATTGCTTTTGCAACTGAAGTCGCCACTGTTGGGGAATAATTTAAGTCATAGAGTCTACGAAATAATAATAACAGCAACTGCATGAGTTTTAAATGTGAAATTTTTGCTTCTACCTGTAATGCAGGAATCTCGCCTTGTTTAATTCCCTTTGGGTATGTATGGGATGCCTCATCGTGTGTCTGACCTGTTATCGTGAAAAAGTGAGGTCTTCTTACATTTCTTTCTTGTATTTCTTTTATCATTACCTGAGCAATATACAAGTTTTCCTGGGTGCTTTTGCTCTGTAAGGCATCGGCAATTCTGCTGCAGCTGATGAATTGTAATCTTTGCAGTAACGCAGTAGTGCTGTGTGGTCTGGACAGAGTCTGTATACAGACACATGTTGGGATCCACAGAGAATTAGGGGAATATCACAATAATCAAGGCAAGTGTTACATTTTCCAAAGAAGAACACAGTATATATGCATGTGTTCCTAACACAGAGACTTTAAAGGAACATTTCTGTAAATGTTTATTTATTTTCATCTTTGTTTTTCCAATCAGCTGACTCATAGCTAAAAGAAAAAAGAATACCTTTACTTTCCTTACCTTGGTAATATTGCAAAATATTGATCCACTCGTGTTAAAGTGTTTATGAAGTATTGCTGTTTTGTCATAGATCCATGTGTAGTAAACTATACTTTGTATTTCAAGGATTAAAACATTAAGGGCAGAGAATTTGTATGACTTACCTACAACAACTGTATGAGTTAGTGGCAGAAAGAAAATGAGAACCCAAGGCATCTGCATCCATGCTTACAGGCCTGCAGACAGAAAGCTTATAAAGTGAGCTATTTAGGCAATGGCTATAAAAAGCAAATTTCAAATGTGACTTCTTTCAGTGATCTTTTTTCTTCTCAGTGTTAATGCAATTAAATGTAGTTTAATAATGGTTGCCTTTTCTCTGTAAGTAGCAGAATGCTGTTAGAATGAGTCTAGCATAAATCTCTATTCAAAGAGCATGTGCCAACACAAAGCCCTTCACACAAGGGAAAAACTCTCTGGAGCTTAGGTTGACACATCAAAGAATAGATCGAAACAGAAATTGCTTAAATGAAAGAGCTTTAGGCTTTTATAAGATTAAATATTTTTGACTATCTTTATATTGTATGTGGATGTAAATGTTTATTTTAATGTAATATTTTAGGTATTTTTATTCACTACTAGTAAATGGGGCCAAATTATAATCAGAATCTTGAAATTCATTCTTTATCTATACTTCATTTGAGGGTTTGAATTTATACTCTTGTTTATGCTGTGGAAATTTGGCTATCCGTTGTTTTATTTTGAACAAACTAAATTTAAGCAATATACTTCTGAGTAGAAAGAACTAAGGCCCTGTAGCATTCTGCTTTTCCACATATAAACATATCACCAATGATAAACTCATTTAAATTTAGAGAATCTTATAATAACACCAGTTAGTTCTTAGCTTCTCATAGGCACAATCAATTCACCTTGTTAACTTTTCCTAACGCCAACAGTAAAATTCAATAAAGTTCTGTTTTCTTTCCTGTAAACTAAAAGTAGATAGGTCTTCAAATTTTATTTATAGATGTTGGGAGAACAATAATAAAAAAATTGTAGATTAGGTGTGGAAAATACAAAGCAGTTAATGAAATTTAAAAATAAGACTAAGCCACAGCTCTTGGGGTATTTAGACTTCATATATTCAGAGTTTCAGAGAGTAAAATAGTGAAAAACAGAAATGTTACCATGGAGATAAGATACTTATATAGTATGTGTATGAGGTGAGTGTGTGTGTGTGTATGTGCACATAGGTAGATGTGCAGTATGGGTAAGCATTCTACTCAGAAGTTATTTCGAATATATTTAAAAAACAACTTCCACTTTCAATGAGGGGGCCACAAAAATTACTGTGAAATACGGTATTTTAATTTTCAGTGAAAAAATATTGTAAAGGACATCTTATATGTTTACAATAATGTTAAGCTTTATTTGGTATAGTGTACATAATGCAAAGGGAATTACAATACAAAGTTCATTTCTAACTTCTCATAGTACTTTGTATGGCTTTTCAACAGTCATCTAAGCTTTTTAATGCATGGTCTCCATCTCAACGCCTTCCTTCAAGTCTTGCTCAATATAAAAGTTTAATAAGTATCTGAGGAATTCATAAAGTTACTATCCCTAAATAAATCTCTTTTCTGTGTAATTAATGGCATAAGGAAAGGATTATGGAGTGCATATAGGAATTTTGGCTTGGAAGGTGTATCAGATATTATGATGTGTAATACAGGCAAGTGAAATGAATGATGAAAACCTACCTAGATAATGCTGCCATTTTCCTCATCTCTAGCTGTGTGTAATAAAATTCCCTTTCTAAACCTTACATTGCTTGCTTAAAATGGTTTTCCTTCAATATTTTCTTCAAAGGATCATAAGCCAATTCATGTCTTCTTTGCATGTAAAATGTATTTACAATCTACTTGTCTGGCAAGACCTGCCACCATTTAAAATTGTGCAGTATAAGAATTATTACATTTGGATTGGGAGATGGGAACGTGAACTAGCTGAAAAAGAGATGACTGTTCACATTTTAATCTTTGTTCTTGTTAATGAGAAGTATTCTTAAAACATAGCATGGTACGTAAGGCAAATCTTCTTAATGAACTTCTGTGCAATTGGTTAAGTATGAAATAAAGTAAACAAAAAGTTCAGGCACTGGAGCAGAGAGGAGTATTAAGTACATGGAGGCTGAAGCCAGAACTCCTGGGTGTAAATCTTGCCTTTGCCACTTACCAGCTCTATGCCCTTGGATAATTTGCATAACCTCCTTCTGCCTCAGTTTCCTCCTATGCAGAATAGAAATAATAATATATCTAAAGTGCAAATAGTGTATGGTAAATCATAAGCACATTTTAGTTGTTAGCTATAAATCTGGAAAGAATGACCTGTATAATATTTAAGGGTACATTATATAAGCCTTATTAAGTTGTATTTATTAAACCCAAGGTATATTTTAGTCATAATTAAGACCTGCATCTATGTAGATCTATGTGGTATAGAATGTACCAGGTGTTCCAGGACAAAGAGGAAAGGTAACTAAATGTGTATTGTCTGCTGTCCAACATTTAAAAATTATATTTTTATATTATATAAGAATATTTTTTTCAACTTGGGTAAATATCCTCTTAATTCAGGAAAAGCAGTTCAGATTTCTATACGGTATTCACAGGAAGTACAGACTTCTCTTGTATAGCACAATGTTTTGCTACTGTTGTTCTTTCTTTTCTTAGTCAGGAGTGCTGCTCCCCTGTCTTTGGATCACTCCCTACCTTCCTTTACACCTCAGTTTAAAAATCTCTTCAAAAGGATCTTCCTTATGACCTCATCTAAAACAGCTACAACCCCTCGATTTTCATTAAAGTGCGTGTAAATACATGAAGTCATCATATGCGTTTGACTGCTAACTTGTGCCTTTTCCACTAAGAAGATAATAACTTCTGTTTTGTATCTTTATATTCCCTAGTGCCAAGTTTAATGCCAGGCACATAGTAAGTACTCAACACATATTTATTAAATGAATGAGTGAATGATGTCAGCTAGTCATGCTTGTTCTTATATTGCAGTGTTTGGTTTTGGTTGTTTGCTTCTCTTAGATTTCACCCAGGAAAACCTTTATCTATATTCAGCATTTTCATATATGCCTGAACTATTTCTCTCTCCCCTCTTTTTTTCCCCCCAGCATTGTTTCAGTGCTGCTGACCTAAGTTAATTGACTTCCCAACTTCCAAGTGACCTAGAACTCAAAATGCTTTGTATGTAGTAGAGAAGAGGGTCAGGTATTTTTATCTGGAAGAATGAAAGTTATATACAAAAACAACAGGCTTATTTGATGGAGAATGTAGATAATAGACTTATTATAACCCTATCTGAATTCTTTTGACAGCTTTCATTACTTTCACAAAAACTCGGCCGATGGCTGCCACTTTCCATTGAACTGTTGACTGTCATAACTCAGTGTTTAATTATATACATTTTACCAAGTGATGGTTAAATAATGAATATATAATTGGACATGACTTCTGTGCCCTCCCAAAGTAACATGCTCTATTTGTTGTCGTGGTGTTCTAAGTCTTTCCCTAGGGAAGAATATTGTCTTTCATTGTGCTTCTGTGGCTTTCTTTCTCTTGCCTATTTCTGCTCAACAAGATGAAATGTGCACATCTAATTATAACCAAGTGCATGGTCATCCCAAGGTTGCCTCAGTTATCTTCATGTATATTTGTAAATATGCCACCTTTTCAGACATCCATGCTAATGTAAGGGAGCAGTGATGTAGATATACCATATTTGTTTGCTAGGGCTGCTGTAAAAAGGTATCAAAAACTCAGTAGTCTAAAAAGCACACATTTATTGTTTCACAGTTCCAGAGGCTGAGTCCAAGATCAAGGTGTTGTCATGGTTGATTCCTTCTGAGGGAAGTAAAGGAAAATCTGTTCCACCTCTCTCTCTTAGCTTCTGGTAGTTTGCTGGATATAATTGACATTACTTGGCTTGCAGATGCATCAGCCCAATCCCTGCCTTAATGTTCATGTGGCATTCTCCTTCTGTACATGTCTATCTCTTCACATTTCCTATTTTTGTAAGGATACCAGTCATCTTGGATTAAGGCCCCACCCTGCTCTAGTATGACCTCAACTTACATCTGCAACAACCTTGTTTTCAGGTAAGTTCACATTGTGAGGTACTGAGGAATAGAAATGTATCATAAGAATTTTTAGGGAACAGAATTTGACCCATAATACCTATATGATTCCTTCATGATATTTAAACATAAGACATCCAGATTTTCTTTATCTGACAACTGGATGTTCACTGAAGAGTGAAAGAATGTTAATCATTCATTTTAGGATTTGACTTATTTGTTGCAAATAAATAAAAACCTGAAATTATTCAACATTGTTTACTTACTTTGTGGACACAGTTTCTCTAATTTGTAATTTGTTTATGTGCTTGCATATATCTGCGTCATATATACTTCTATTTCCCACCTACTTTTCTTACTCCATAGATGTGAAGAAGGGAAGTGTCAGAAGTTTTATTACAGTGTTGGTATATTTTTATTATAAGAGTATCCTTTAAGTTTCCATAATTAATATTTCTTCTACACTCCTTTAACACTACCTATTTTGCTTTAGGTTTTAACTTCTATGTCTCCAGTTTTTAACTTTATTCTCATTTATTCTCTCCAAAGGTATGTAATGATAAGTAAACACAATTAGCAAATATACTATGAAGCTACATAATTCAAGAGGTGAGGAACTCTCAAAACCCAACCACTAGAGATTACCCTTAGGTGAATGTAGGCGGTAGGCTACTTTTTCAGAAAATAAACTCGTAAACAGTACCTTGATATACTTTACCTTAAGTGTACTCAAAACAACCAAGAGTAGGCTGGCCTTGACATGTGAAAGTCACTGATTGGGGTATGTCAGAGAAATTCTCTTTAAAATTATAGATTCTTTTTCCAAATAAAGAACTCCAGTTATCTGATTTTAATACCAAAGAAAATATATGCCTACTTTGTTAAAAATGAAAGAAAAAAAAAGCACTTGAGTGCACTTAGAAACCAGCTAGTGAATAAAGTTTTGAGATGTACAATATACTATTCTTCAAGAGAAATAGGCTTTCATCCCTCCCATATATTTTGAACACCATATAATATGCAACTATGGTATTTTTTTCCTATCTGTACTGCATGTGATCTGTTTAAAGTTAATAAACTGACAATGCTTTGGTGAGGCTAATTAAAATTAGAGTCTGTGCTTGTATCAATATTTCACCAATTCATTTTTTTTTTTCCTTTCTGAATATCTTCAGGAAAGTTACTACATCAAAATCAACTTTGTTAAGGCTGGAATAATGGCAGGTTATACAGTAGTTTACTTTCAAGTCTCCAACCCTTCTTAGATTTTAAGCCTTGTTTATATAAGTGCACCTAATGAGGTCAACAATCATTAAATAGAGAACAGAAATGTCAGCATGGGCTAAATCTAACAATTTGCTCATTACTTACTGTCAAGAATAGCTTATGAACTTTTAATGATAATGCCTAGTGAGAAAACCCCCCAAACTGAGAACAAAATAATTAGAATAAATGAGACTGGCCTATGTGACAGACTGATATATTACACCCCTATGACTTTACCATTTTATGAAATAACATATATAAATTTTTTAAATAGCTCATTTATAATAATATCTATGGCCTTTGGAATTACTATCTCTCATAATCTATGCTTATTTATGTTGCTAACTTCTATGTCAAGATTAGTCGTTTTTTCCTTTCAGAACTAAAGACAGAAAGTTAAGTTTAAATAGTAGAAACCCATATTGAAAACAGATGCTATTTATTAAATTTGCTTATTTTTCAAAATTCCTGCTGCTTTTCAACTCTGTATAACCTTTCACTTACCCCTGCTGATTCTCTGTTCCAGGGGTCACACCTGTTCTTAAGGAGATGTGGGGTGGAGGGGATTGGAATTTGAGAGAAACACCTGGGTGACCTTTGCTATAAAGGATTTTTGTATATTGCTGAGTCTTTTCACTTGCTGCCCCAGTGCCCTTTCCGTGGACCACAGCAACATGCCTCCTGCTGCCCCGTGGGTCAGGATTCTTCCTTACAGGCAAAATAACAGTGAACAGCTCTACTCTTAGGAGAATATTGAGCGGTTTTTGCTTTCAGTGAAGAACTCAACGGTGGGAGGACAAACATAAGGAAGGGGTTTTGTTATAAAATGACAAATAAACATTGAAACATAAAGTATGTGTGTTACTAGGAGAAGGAAGAGCTAGGATTTATTCTTAGTGTCTGAAGCATTGTAACCTTCAGCTAGTTACTTATACTATGAGGACTTATCTTTGTACATAAAATAATAAGACAGACTAGGTGATGTATAATGTTCTATCCAACTCCATTAGTCTGTGTTTTTGAATGTATGACATTGCAATATGTATGGGCAGTTGTTAGCTTGCAGGTGATTCTTCTGGGCTGCTTTATCCTCACTTACCCAAAATACAGCTCTATTGCTTTTTCTTTAAAATTTTTTTCTTTGCCATTAAAGGCATTGCAAGGAGCATGGAATGATATGGTTACAGAATCAGGGGGTAGAGGTTGATAAAATTAAGAAGTAGTGATAAATTGATTAAACTTAAGTAAATGGATCCTAAGAAGCCAGAACACTGTATCACCTGCATGATGGTGATATTCACCTAATACCTACTTTACTCTGTCTGAGATTTTTCATTCTTCTCCGGTCATCTGTCTAATTGGCATTATATCAATTAGACATGCATTTGAGTTACCAAAACTTCACTTAAATATATCCTGAAAATTAGTATAACACTAAAGTGGGGAGAATGTTTGATGTAATGGTTTGCTTGACCTTAGGAATGGGTGATATATAATGGGTAAGAATAGTGTTTTCACCACTAGCTAACATTTGCCAAGTGAGTATAACATGCCATGTACTGGACTGTCTTACTGAAAACCCACAAAAATCATATGGGGTAGAAATAATGGTCTGCATTTCACAGATGGTTAAGCCAAGGATCAGCATGTTTATAGTTTGCAATGGTCACATGGTGCTAATGAGTAATAGAGAGAGAATTCAAATAAAAGTCTAATGTAAATACCATGCTCTTAACTGCTATGAAATCATAGTATTTTTAGATAGCGAGAGTTTACTATACTGAAGTCAGTTTGAACAGTATCATTTTTTTCTTAAGCTGTGAATAATTTTATGCAATTTTAGCTTAATATAAAACAAATATTTTCCACATCATTAAAAATCTTAAGTACACTTTAATTGATGCCTATTTTAGTTTTATATTGCTGTTGTAGCAAATTGCCACATGTTTTGTGGCTTAAAACAATACAGCTTTATTATCTTCTAGTTCTGAGAGTCAGAAGTTCAACACTGGTGTTATGGGGATAAAATGAAAGTGTTGGCAGGGCTACACTTTTTTTTTCTGGAGGCTCCAGGAGATACTTTTTCTCTTGCCTTTTCCATCTTGCAGAGGCTGCCTGTGGTCCTTGCCTCGTGGCTATACTTCATTTTCAAATCCAACAGCAGGGGGTTAAGTCCTTCTCACATTGCATCACCCTGATCTACATTTCTACTTCCCTCTTTTACTTTTCAGGACATTTGTGTATACAGTGATAATCCAGAAAAGCGTTGCTGTTTTAGGGTCAGCTGATTAGCACCCTTATTTCCATCTGGAAATTTAATTCTCTTTTGCCATATCACCTAACATAATTACAGGTTCTAGTTACTGGGATATAGACATCTTGGGGGTGGGGGGAAACTACGCTGCCTACCACAGTGTCTAATATTATATTTTAGAACAATATCCTAATGCTTTATGCTGCCAGGATCCTATCTCTCAATATGTTATTAACACCGCTATTATTAACACTGATATTGAGGAAATAACACACTTATGAATGCTGAGATTATATGTATCTAACTAGTAGGAAATCACATGTGTTATATATTACTTACCTACTACAGATTTCCCAATTCTTGAGTTCATAATTTTGTCTCATGGGTTAATCATTGGAATATGTTTTGTTAGTTTTATTTTTAAGATATTTTTTCAGGATGTGTGCACATATGTGAATATATGTTGATTTTACGCATAAAAGATTAATTCTTGGTGTGTAATTCATGGTTGTAATTATTTCCCATTGAAGATCTAGAAGAATACCATTTTTCCTGTCATGCAGCATTTCATAGGAGAAATATGAGGCTAGAACAATAGAAATCTTGTGGGATTGAGTCCTTAATCTGTGGGATCTGATGCTATCTTCAGGTAGATGGTGTCAGAATTGAGTTGAATTGTAGGGCACCCAGCTGGTACTGAAGTATTGTTAGGTGGTGTGTGGAACCCCTCTCCCCGACCTGCACACACACATTGGAATGGGGTGCAGAATGCTTTACCATGAGACAGTCTCCAGGGTGCATTTTTGAGTAAATGCATCAAGGTGCTGAAGAGTGCTATGTTATGGTCACATTTGTATAAGGGCATGTATAATATACTATAGTGCATAGAATTTTTCTAAATCCATATGTAAAAACTGGTCATGTTGAATATTTCTGGGAAGGGTGTCATGGTAATGGGAAGTCTAGGCTGAGAAGGAGACTGACTTTTTACTGTAATTATTCTATATTATTTGAGTTTTAACATGTACCTATATCACTTTTCAAAGTAGTTCTTTTCAAAGGTTTTTTTTTCCTTGCTTATAATCAAACTGTCCTCCAGAAATTTTGCAACAATTTACATTCCCATGAGAAGTTTAATTTTTCTTTTCCTGGAATAATCTTCTAGAATGTGGATATCAGATCCCACTCACCTCTCTCCCCTACACCATGTGTACAAACATACCCAAGTACTTATAACACATCTGAATACATATGTGGACATTTATGTACTCCAAACTTATATTTCTACAAAAATTCAAAGAGTATCTAGTATCTGGGCAATAAGGACCTAAGATGAGGGAGGGACACAAATAGTACCTTTCGTATTGTACTTACAATTTTAATGTGTAAAGCACTAGGATGGGGGCATTAACTGAATGTATTGAAAAGTAAAGTGGTGATGGGAGGTTTTCATGATAGGACATTACATTCTTTCTAATATGATTTTAATTAGAGTGGAATTAAATCAAATTCAATTAAAATGATGCTATGAAATATTAGACCAAGTGGGCTGCGTTATGGTTCCTGGTGGTAGAATATGGGGAAAATTTAGTTTCCTTATTGATTATCTCTATTTTCTATAAACATGAAATTGATTGTCATCAGAGAAAAATATTTTCAACAACATATACATAATCAGGGAATGGCAGTCCCATACTCTCTATTCACCATTGTTTACCTGAGTAGAGATAATAGGTGTGAGCAAGGGCTTTCCATCTTTTAGAGTTGACCATTGATGGTGTTTTCCATTCTGGTTTCATAGTCCTACTTTTCTGGCGTTGCATTCATTTTTCATGTGTTTTTATAGCATGCTAGTGGGAAGTTGCTGGATACTTATGAGTTTTTGCTAACCACCACCTGCTCTGAGATGAGTCCTTCTAATTCAGAACAGGCATATTGATTTGCGTTTTTGGATTATGTGCAACATGCAGCCTATTCAAAGTAGAGTGTGTTCTGTTATAAAGGATAATCATGGGATAATGCTCACCTTACCTGAACTGCCCACTTTTGGCTCCAGAATCAAGACAGCTGTAGTAGTCAGGTGGAGTCCATCCAGCTTATTATATTTCTCTCCTGTAATAATAACTCAGATTTATTTAACTCCATATTTTGTGATGTAAAAATATTAGTTTTAAGTGCATAGACCCTAATCAGGGAGTAAGAACTAAACATGTATTTACATAAGATTTGATGGAATTTGCCATGAACATTCAATTATACTTTACCAACACTTATGAAAAGCATTTTAGCTAAGGGATGCCTTTTACGTTTCCTTTTTCTCTTGTTTTGGTCCAGTTAAGTTTCTTTTCTTGCTTTGTTTCAGTTGTGTTGATCTTGTATTCTTGTAGAACGATAATGATACCTGAGATGTCCCTTCCCTGTATGAGTATTCTTATTATTCTTTTATTACAATTCTAGATATGTACATCTATGATTAATTAATATTCACTTTGAGTTTTGTATCTTCAGGAGGTATTCTCGTAGAAGGATAAGCTTCCCTCCAATGTGTGCTGTAAAATCCCTGCCTCTAGTTATGCATTAGTGAAACAAGATTCCTTCTTTACATAGTCCTGAAGCTTCCTGAGTGTCTCTGAATTTTCTCTGCTGCTAGCTCCATGTCCTGCATGTATTTTGGTGCTAGGGATGGCCTTAAACTCTTCTCCTTTTATAAGGAATAGCAACTGTGTTGAAAATAAATCCCACCCTTTTGCTGAAACGTGTTCACCGTGACCCTTTGGGAAACTATCAAACTTACTGACTGTTTGCTGCAGCTTAAAATTAAAAGCTTATGTGCAATATCAGGGCTGCTATGTACAGTTGGGCCTGTTGTGCCCTATGTAATGACAGAGGAAGCTATAGACTTCATTGATTTGGATATTTTGGAGGACAGTTTTTGAGAGATGATGGGGAAGTGTTTTAATGCAACAAAATTAATACATTCTGACAATATTCTGATATATGAAATTGTCTTAAGGAAGAGACACCTTTTTAAAATGTGAACAAAGGATCCTATGACTGAGCATTGAGCCTAACTGTTGTAACAAGGAATCTGGAGATTCCATTCACTCAAATACCTTTAGATAGACCATGCAGCAAAGCGGTTATGAGAATGTTTTTTAGAGTCAGACCTGACTCAAATCCTGATTTCTTCATCTCTTAGCTGTGTGACCTTGGGAGAAATATTTAACATCTCAGAAATTTGGTTTCCTCATCTGGAAGAATGAGCATGGATAATAAAACTTTCATGAGTTAAAACATTAAATTGCTCTTGAAAAATCAGCATACATTGATAAAAATGGACAACAAGTAGACAGATACTGGGCCAGCCAACTGGGGGACTGAGGGACAGTTTTTGTTATATGCATGTACATCGTGTTTAACTAATTTTAAAATGGTACCATAGATAGAGGGCTTAGCAAAGTGGCTAGCAGGTGATGTACATGTAATGGTAACTCTTAGATAAAAATTCATAGAAATTCAAAACATTGGCCCAAATGGCCAGAACTGCTGGAAGATCAGAGGGCTAGGATTCAATAATGGCAAGCCGTGGGTGGGAGTCTTAGTACCAGACGCTTTGTGTGCATCATATAGAGTAAGCTGTTTTAAATATGGGCAGAGTCCTCTGCTTCCTTTAGGCAGAAAATGCAGATGTTCACGTTTTCCCCAGAGGAGTCCCTAGCAAATGATAAACGCTATGAAATCCAGGTGAAGATGCAGACTTAAGAAAAATCTAAGAAACTGCCATATGAGAAGAAATTTTGCTAAAATAAGAAGCCCTTTGGGCTTTGTTCTCCTCTCAACCCAAGGCAGAAAATGAGTTATAAAATTCACCTCTAGTGAATTTACCTGAAGTGAATTTTATGTCTTCTTGTGTGTGAAATAAGAGGGCATTGAAAAGATACGAGCAAGGAGTGATAGAAAGGTACAGGGACTTACCTCAGGTGGAATCATTTTAGTGGTGATGTTACATGAGGAGCTCTGATCTTTTGGTGCCCAGGGGAAAATATAGAAATATATCTAGCAAACAACATTTTAATCCCAAAATACCCACAGAAGTTCTTGAGGCAGAATAGCTGATTGAGAGCAGATGTGGAAATTTGGAAAGAGAAACTGGATGAGGCATAACTTGAATGTGACTATTGTATATAAAACCGCGTCTTTCAAGAAGCTTGTTTTAATTTTTTAGTGTTTGTAATACTGTGTACTTTACTATCCCAGTTTCTCAAAACCATTTCTTTTCGTGGACCATCAGAGAAGGGATGGAAGCCAGAGAGAAATATTCAGTCACAGCCCAATGTGATTCTAGGGAAACCTTTAGAATTAGACATGTGGGAATATTTGTGTTATGGCTTGGATTTCTAGAAGCAGATACTGAGATGGATTTAGGTATAAAATCTTTATTAAGGAGCAGCACCTGTGAAGGAAAGGAGGCAGGAGAAGAATTGTGCAGAGGGAGAAATCGAATAGTGATGGAGCCCTGGCTGAGCCTTAACCGGCCCGATAGGGAGGCCTGCAGTGAAACCTGCCCAACAGAGTTGTGTCAAGTTGGCCTGAAGTGTCCGGGCCTTTTATAGCCCACTTTGTTCAGTCACTGGGTGGAATCTGCCTTTCTCTGCTCTTGCCCTGCACTCAAGGGCAAGGCCTCAGGCAAAGCAGCTTTCTGCAGCTGAGCTAGACCAGAAGCAACTTAAAACAGGAGGCTGTTTATTGACTGCACTTCTCCAGCTGGGTATCGCCTTCCCTTGATGGGCAATCTGAGTGGCACAGGTCCACGTTCATCGCTCTTAGATAAGCATTCTAAAATGGCTGATAGACAAAAACTCAGCCGAATGCTGTACTTCTATAAATCTTGACTCTTATCAATTCTCCATTCCCATGGAAACCTTGTTTATTTTCTTCTGTAAGATCAACAAAGACCCTATAGTATCTATCTGAATTATGCAGGCTTCTAAATGTCCACCAGGTATATATGATCCATGTTTCCCACCCAATATTTAGACAGACATGGCAGCATGTTTATTTATTTCTCTAATATCACCCTATTCATTATCTTTACAGTTTCTCATTTATTTCCTTTTATTATGTAGAGATATACATCTTGGACTCATACTTTTTCAAGTGAAACTAGGAAAGGTAATGCTCTCTGTGGCATTCTTTTTTTCAAATATTTTTGAAAGATTAACAGAATTTACTATATAGAATTATGATAGATAATACTGGTCCAGAAAATTCTAAGAAGTGTTATAGACTTGAAGTCTAAACCTAAAGTAAACTTCAAACAATTCTATGTGTTATGCTTTATATTTTAATAAATTATTTCTCTAAATAATATCTGAAGGGCTAATTGCCCAAAATGAAGACCTGTTTCCCTGGGAAAAATAAAAGTTCTTTTTTTTTAAAAATCTCTTAATAAACCAAAGTTCACACCTAACGTCCCTAATTTAATATCTCTAATTTAGCATACATAGTTTATTTTTAAAAATAAAGAAAGAGATCACTGACTGCCGTGATGTTGACAACTTTTTTCTTGGCTTCAATCACAGTTCTGATACTGCTTGACCATTCTAAACCTCGATGAGACCCTTCAGGCAGGAGTTTTACAGGAGTAGGCAAGCATGAAATTAATTTTCTAAAGTGAGGTAGCTTACAGATGCCAGAAGCTCATAACTCAGTAACACTGGTAAATCCCTAAATTAGTTCTTTAGCTTCTAGGCTGTTTTTGTTGTTGCCGTTATTACTCTTATGATTTAACTGGGTGAATTACTTCAGTTTTTGTTTTCTTGTGTAGAAAGGGTGGATTACACATTTTCAGGCAAGGAAGTTATTTTCCATTATTGTGTGTGTGTTTGTGTGTGTGTGTGTGTGTGAATATTCTGGCTATATTCTTTTGCTGTAAGTCCTAGTTATCTGGGCGTGCACCATTTTTTTTAATGTTAATAGGAGACGTTTCCTTTCACATTGCATTTTTCCTCTTATTCTGATTCTGTAAGAGAGAGTACTATGTACAGTTGGTAGCTCTATAGCTGTACTGTCTAAGGAATATAAATTCTGATCTCCGTGTAAAATCATGGAGGACTTCAACTTGAGGGATTGTAATAATTTTATATACATTGCTTATTTACAGATAAACATATTTAGATGACTATATTAAAATGTGTAATTTTTAGTAATGTAACCATTCAGAATATAACTCCTACTTCGTGTGTATTGACCTGAATATACTATTACTTATACTACTAGTAAATATACTACTATTTCAACTCTTACAATGTAATCGTTATTGATTATTATAAATGAGTCCCAGCCAATCATCTGGAATAGTGGTTGTAGTTTGTGGGTGTGTGTGTGTGTATGTGTGTGTGTGTGTATGTGTGTGTGTGTGTGTGCATATGTATACATACAGAAAATTCCCCAGTGATTTTTGGCTGTAATAGATAATTTAGAGGTTATTAGTCAAGTGTCTTGCTGTGAATTCCGTCTCCTATCTTGACTTACATACAATCAGCTGTGAAGCACTGATAGATGTTTTATATAATGTACTGTATTTTCATGGCCACAAATCAGACACAAACCAAGTTGGGAGTATGAATCTCTGCACTAATAATTTTCAATGAATCCCCTTCCACTCTCTTTAAAGCACTATCATCTCCTTTTGTACTGTAGAAGTATATGGAGCCTAGGAGATAAATGGCTATCTGGTCCAAGTCCATCTCTCAAAGAGACCAATGGGCCATCAATGCTATGTTCATTTCTCTGGTACATTAGTATGTAATTGGGACGGATAGACTTGGAGTTGTAAGGATATTCACATTCATCCCAAGACATGTTAAATAAGAACAAAACAGAAGATCCAAGTGGAAGCCCTAATACTATATTCTTCCACCTAGGTCAAGGTAAAAAATCAGAAGCAATATTATGTCTAGGCAGATGGCAGAGATTAGTGCCATCTTTGTAGATTTACAGGATTCAGTTTTAATGGTCTCCATCATATCCCAGTTTCCAAAATAAAAAAGTCATTGCACCTTGCATCTGCTACAAAGAGGTACAGCACTTGTAGACTTCTTTGGGTTCTGAGGACCGCACACACCACATTTGGGAAAATGGCTTTAAACTATGTATTAGTGCTTTGAAAAGTTGTGTGTTTTGAATAGGTACAGGAGGATAAAGGGTTCTGTGACACATCTAATCTATGATATTTGTAGCCCTATCAATTAGACCATATTACCCAGGAGATCTCAAGTTGCTAGAGGTGATTATGGTAGATAGGAATGCTTTTTTGTGTGTCTTGAAACCTAGATTCCTCAAAAGAACTGGACCATAGTTAATATAAATTTGCCTATGTTTCTGAAGGAAGTCCATGCCAACAGCAGCAGAAACTATTGCTCGTGTAAAAAGTAGATCCTGGCATGTTACTGGACTCTAGTAGAGACTGAATGCCTAAGAAAGGGACAAAAATGAACTCTGCAGTTGAAGCCTCCCACCAAGAGCTGGGTAGGGCAGACCTGTCAAGTCATAAGGCTTGATTGACAGAGTCTCAACTCATTACACAAGTGAAACAGTGCATACATATTTGGTCCTGAGAAGGTCCAGTGGACACAAATTAGTTTTAAAAAAATGTGGCTTTATACCCATGTCACTAGCCTCTGTCACAGCTACTTTTTAGATCATACTATGGCCCAGTAGTGTTTTATGTATGATCAGATGATTGAAAAAAGTAGGGAAAAAATGTCCTGGTTCATGGATGGCATTGTTCAGTCCTATAGTACAAGAAGAAAATGGTGCATGGCTGCTCAGAGTATCACTTAGAGGTGGCCCTGCAAATCTCTGTTGAGGAGAAAACTTCCCAGTAGACAGAGCTATGAGCCATACACCCAGACATCAACTTAGTCTGGAGGGAGAGTAGCCTGAGAGAACTCCTAAGGAGTTCTGATCATCTTGGCTTACTATTCAGGGGCCAGGAAGACTACTGTAAATTAGAGACCATGTAACCTGGCTGGGAAGCATGTGGACGATCCTGTGGGACTGAGCACAGAGATGTGTCATCTCACATCATGGAGGATCTCTCACTGAGGAGACTCTAAAAACTATCCATTAGAGCTCATGCAGCCAGTATGTTCAGCTCTCCAGGTACCTTAAAATGGATCAATAATGTTACAGCCATTGTGATCAGGAATGGAAATTTTGGACACCTCATTGGAAAGGGCTTTCTCAGCAAAGCTTGTCTAGCTTTTACTTCTGTTTGCTCTTTCATGTCCTTGGTGACAAGTTAATTGTGTTAAACCCATTCCTTACTGGAGTTGGGAATTCATTTTGACTTATATTAATACATTTTCTGGGTTTGGTTTTGCCTTTTATGACTACAGTCCTTAAGTATAGCACCAATACCCAAGGGTTCGTAGAGTGCCTAATTTATCATCATACGATCCCATATACCATTGCCTTTCCTCCACACCCCCCAATACACACACAGAAAAAGAAAAATAGAACCTTCACTGGCAAGGAGGTACAACCACTGGCAAGTTAGCATGGTCGTCAGCATCATAGAATGTACCAGTTTGGGGAAGACACCCTGCAGTTTGGGCTGATGTATTTCAAGTTCATCATTTTATGGTGCTGTGTCCCATGTAAGTATAACAAATGTCCAGGACCCAAAGCATGGATGTATGGCCCCCTACCACCCTAACTCCTAGTGACCCAACTGGTCAATTTGTAGTTCCCACCTGCAACATTTGCTGGGCTACAATCCTTATTGCCAAGGCGGAGACTTCCACCAGGAGATACAAGAAGATTTCACCTAGGCATAATATTATGATTGCTGCCTGAATCAATCTTCCCCGCCCTTCTCTTCCCCTCTTTTTCCTTTTCCTTCCTTCCTTTTAAATGGGAGAATTGTGAGTAGTTACCACTCTGGAAGAATCAATGCCAGGATGGACTGAATTTAACGTGAGGCACTTGTGGATCTGTGCAGTGTAGCAGGTGAAATCAATGCCCTTTTCTTATCCTCTCACCCTTGCCTCGTCAGTATGTGCAGGTCTAACTTCCAACTCCCATCACATGCATTTTATTGCTGAGGGTTTTTTTCACGTCGCCAGAGATTGCTTTGACACTCTGAGTCCACTTTGCCACCCTTATGGCACATTGGGAATGCTGAGAACTTGAAGACACCTAGGAACAGCTCTGAATCGATGACGGTCCAATGACAGCGGAAGTTGGTGGAAGTAGAATGCCCCACTTCTTTGCCCTTCAGGAGGGATAATTCAGAATCAGGTGTCATAGACCCGGCTCCTAGTTTCACCAGTTCAATTAAGCTCAAATGGCTGATTGACAATGCTCACTTTGCAGGATCCTTTTCTGGTTTCACTTCCTTACTCCTGTACTGGTATTCCCCTTACCTTCAGAGTAAACTGCTAAGATCCAGGTGTTTGTCTCTAGTTGTTATTCTTAAAGAATTCCATTTAGATATTGCCCTCTTTGGCATCCAGCTTGGATGAAGCTTTCTATTTCTCCCAGGTTTTGTCATTGTTTATGGTAGGCTCTGCTAACGTCTGCATTTGTTTCTAGCTGCTGTTGCACAATCCAACATATCCCCCAAAGGCTCTTCCTTTCCCAGCCAGAAGGCCCTCCCAGTTATACTGACTCTTGTGCCCATCCACATCACTCTCAACCATATGGGAAAACATTTTAACAAGCTGGGGCTCACAGGGTGCCTGTGGGGTGACGCCGTTCTTGTTATTTATGCATCATTCTCTGTATTATCTGTGGAACTAGCTGCTTATCAAAAAACTTGTGGCCTGAAAATATGCACAGCTTGCCCCCTAATTTCATATCCTCAGACTGAATCTCTATCCTCATCCTCCTCTTCATACAGAACCTGACTCTAAATGTTTCCAATAATTTTCCTTTTACTCTGGTCTAGAGAGAGTGTTTATTTTCTAACCTCTGTAGTAGAAATAATAGTTTGGCAAGTATATTTCAAACTTAAGGCTTTTTAGCTTTAATCATTCAAAGAGACTAATACAGTCATCTCTGGTTATCTGCAGGGGTTTGGTTCCAGGACCCGCCCCTCGAATATCAAAATCTGCAGATGCTCGTCTGTTATATAAAATGGCATAGCATTTACATTAAACCTACACACCCTCTTGTATACCTTAAATCATCTCTAGATTACTTATAATACCTAATACAATGTAAATGCTATGTAAATAGTTGCTAGTGCACAAAAAAATTTGTTTTGCTTTTGGAACTTTCTGGAATTTTTTTCTAATATTTTTAATGTGTGGTTGAATTCATGGATGTGGAACCTGTGAATACAGAGGGCCTGCTGTAATTCAGTTCTTTAATTTCTTGTTGTAATTATGCCGTGGCTTCTTTAACAAGGATATCACGATCCAGCCTCAGAAGAGTGAAGTAAATAGAATGAAGCACACCCATGCCTGCACACACACGCAGTAGTTTACACTTCTGTTACCTACCGCCACCGCATGTGCAACTAGAGTAGGCTTAACAAGACAGTGGTCATAATGATGCGTGCAGTGGGTAGGAAATCATGAGAGAGCAGATGTTTACTTTCAGGTTAGCAAGGGTACAGTAATTTTTAAAACTATAGAGCAAAGAAAATATCCGATAAATCTTTGTCCTATGACATGAAAGGGGCATGTATCTGTATGTATGTGGTGGGAGAAGTGTCATTGAGCTGTGGAGTGATGCATACAAAAACTTCCAAACAGTTACAGAAGTTTAATCGGATGCTAATGGTTAACTGTGTTTCCAAATGACTTTATGCTAAGATTTCTTTAAAATATACTTTTTATATGATGACCTTTGGGAAATAGATCCCTAATAATTTATATCCATTGCCTCTTCACATGTTAGTTTCATCATTTCCTTCAGGATATTTACCCCCCAGTATTTCTATATATGAATATGGTATTATATCATTATTATATATTATTATATGTGATAATATAATTATAGGATATACAATAATGGATAATCATTACATGTATAAACTATAAATAGGTATATATCACATGTAACATAAGTAATTATATACACAGGTATTTATCATTATGCCTAATATATAATATTTAATCAATTGTATCTAATATCTGACTCTATATATTATGTATGCCTAATTTATTATGAGAGAACAAATTATATATATGTTGCTAATTTAATTATTTTGAATATTTTTATATGTCCTTAATTTTTTGAGAACTGAAGAATTCTTGAGATTTCTTAAGAATGTCTTTTAATATATTCCTAAGTATGTAAAACCCCTATATCATTTCCCCAATATCATTATTTATTATTTTTCCCCAATATCATTATTTCCCCAATATCATTATTTAATAAGGGAGAACAAGAATTTTTTTGTTGTCTGTAGTTTTCTGAACAACATCCCAACTGGTTTACTGCACATGATAGTTAATAAACCTTAGTTAACTAACCGAAGTCTAATCTCCAAATGTGCTAGTGTCTTCATCCCTGTCAGTCTCCTGAATTTATTGCAGCAGCTGTCCAAACAGACAGGTTAATCATTGTTGCTGAAATAAACCAGATTCTGTCACAACTGAATGCTTCAGCTAGTTTAGGTGAAGAGGAATATAGGATGTCAGATTATGATACAGGCAAAGGAGTTGAGAACCTATTGTATTGCATAAACCTTGCTTTCCAACATTTATGTGTCTTTGTTTTCTTCTCATATAAGATAGACCTGAAATATCAAATGTGATTTCTCTAGAAATATGTTTCCTAGTGTTGCAGGTAGAAATTGCGTGTCAATGCCTTTTTAAATTTTAGACAGTGACTTAATTTAGTGATAATCAGTAATTTAAGCATAAAATGATTTTCACCCGATGCTTTTCTTACATAATTCTTGATCTGAAAATTAATTTACCAATTTTCTTGGTAAAGCAAAACATAAAAAAAAAGAATAGCTGCCTCTCTTTTTAAAGAAAGGGAATTGCTGTTAAAAAAAAAATGAAAGAGGCAATAGGAAAAAGAACTCTATGTATGTAAAGTTACATAGACTAGTAAAAGTCATGAATGCAAATGGTCTAGACTCTTCCAAAGAATATGTAAGTGCATATAGGGAGACATTACTAGCTGACAACTATTGAGAGGTGTTCACATGTCAGGTCTGTTGTGGAGCACAGCGATTAGGTAATTTTTGGTTTCCTTAAAAATGAACAAAACAACAGCAATGACAAAACAAAGGAGTTACATACTGCTCCCATTTTACAGACTGGATCATGCAAGATCACATAGCAAGGGAGTGGGACCATTGTTATTTAAACCCAGGTGTTTCTAATCCGGAATCTGGACTCTAAATCACCAATCACCGTGTTTATTATGTCACTGTGAAGAGATACATGGAAATACAGATCTTCTGATGTGTTGTACTCCTTTATGCAAAGTGCAGTAGAATCTACCTGTCTGTGCTAGAAGAAAATATACACTCAGTAGCCTTGTAGACTTGGGTACTACCAAAATTAGGCTATAGATCCTGCCTAAAGCCAGCCGTAATGCATTCACAGAGCTTGTCTGCCAGACTCTGCTTCCTGATACATTTGCAAATGTGTCTGAGCTCCAGAAAGCTCTGTTTCCCCTGGATGCAATGTTAAATGGAAGACGGTGTTTGTACCATAGAGGGTACATAAAACTCTGTAATGGCTCCTTGTACCCCCTCTGGTGAATGCACCTCTCTTTGGAGTCCACTGCTATTAAATTCAATGTGCATAGTGTTCCTGAAACTATGAAGCTAATTAATGTCAAACAATGCCATGTATGTAGGCTGCCCTGAGGAATCTCCTTCACTTACAAAAAAGAACTAAAATAGGGTTTTTTGGTCATCATCCATTCATTATTTAACAAATACAAATTAACAACTTCTACATACATTCTGCCAGGCATTGTTTTGGGAACTGGGGATGAAGCAACGAAATAATGTCCTTTCCCTGATGGGGTTTATATCTGAGTGGAAAAAGAGAAGCCTGGTAGGGAATGAGACTGAAGAAATAGCAAAGGGCCGTGGTACACATTTGGATTTCACTGGAACTGTGATGGAAAACCATTGGAAGTTTTTTGAGCAGGGATGTGGTCAAATGTGGCATGTACTTTAAAGGGATCCTTCTGGCTGTAATGTGGTAAATAGATACCTAGCCCTCCATGTTCCTGTGGCTGAGTTGACTGTTGGCCCTAGATAAACAGCCCCTTAATTGCTCTCAAGAACCGTTCTGTACTGCCATTCTATTGCTGCGTGCTATGTGAACAAAGTGTCAACATTATTACCCTTATACTGCAGTCCCTAAGAACCCTGGCATATACCAGCATCAAACAGGCACTGATATTTGGGGACTCTATTCTCAAGAAAGATAGATGTAATTTAGTCCAGAGCCTATCTGCAATTCTAATGAGATAGGTTATCTATTTTGTGATATTGCAGAAGATTTCAAGCAGTAATTTTGCAGGGACGTGTCATTGAAGCATGCATGATAAATCTGAATTGAAAGATAAGGAATTTTTGGTTTTAAATTTTTGCATAACTTAAAGGGCTTCTTCACTTCCTGTATTATATGCCACTATATTTCCTGTTCTTAGAATAATGACTGGTACAATATAGATATTCAATAAATATTTTTTTAACATCTTTATTGGAGTATAATTGCTTTACAGTGGAGTGTTAGTTTCTGCTGTACAACAAAGGGAATCAGCTATACATATACATATATCCTCATATCTCCTCCCTCTTGCTTCTCCCTCCCATCCTCCCTATCCCACCCCTCTAGGTGGTCACAAAGCACTGAGCTGATCTCCCTGTGCTATGCGGCTGCTTCCCACTAGCTATCTATTTTACATTTGGTAGTGTATATATGTCCATGCCACTCTCTCACTTCATCCCAGCTTACCCTTCCCTGTCCACGTGTCCTCATGGTCATTCTCTACATCTGCGTCTTTATTCCTGTCCTGCCCCTAGGTTCTTCAGAACCATTTTTTTTCTTTTTTTTTTTGTTTTTTAGATTCCATATATATGTGTGAGCATATGGTATTTGGTTTTCTCTTTCTGACTTACTTCACTCTGTATGACAGTCTCTACGTGCATCCACCTCACTACAAGTAACTCAATTTCGTTCCTTTTTATGGCTGAGTAATATTCCTTTGTATATATGTGCCACATCTTCTTTATCCATTCATCTGTCAATGGACACTTAGGTTGCTTCCATGTCCTGGCTATTGTAAATAGAGCTCAATGAACATTGTGGTACATGACTTTTTTTGAATTATAGTTTTCTCAGGGTATATGCTCAGTAGTGGGATTGCTGGGTCGTATGGTAGTTCTATTTTTAGTTTTTTAAGGAACCTCAATACTGTTCTCCATAGTGGCTGCATCAATTTACATTCCCACCAACAGTGCAAGAGGGTTCCCTTTTCTCCACACCCTCTCCAGCATATTTTTTAAAAAATAATGTTGACCATATATGATTCTACAATTATATACTGAATGCTGTCTATATGTCAGACAGTATACTAAGTCTTAAAGGTGATATATATTGAGAGAAGACATACTACTGTGTCTTCAAGGAGTTTGTGGTCTAATTTAGTTTAAGAGATTAAGCACATGCCTATTAACATAACTTAAATAAGAATTGGCATTTACTACATGTTGCTCTGTACTAGGCACTTGCTATACATTGTTCATGTATTTTTCTCTTTTGATCCTTGCAACAGACATAAGAAGATAGTAATGTTATCTCCATGGTGCAAAAAAAAAAAAAGAAAAACTGAATCTTAGAATTTATATGATTTGACTAAGATCCCCAGCCTGAGAAATAAACCCAGACAGTCTGACTTGTCTTCTTTTTCTTTTTTTTTTGACTTGTCTTCTTAACCATTAGGTGCTAATTGTCTCTGAGGAGTCAGTGGTGTCAGGCACTAACTGTGATTAGCCTTTAGAAAAGGGAAAGACATCTTATTGTTGGGTCCTAAGGAGAAAGTTCATGGAGGAGATGGACTGATGAAGCAATATATAAAAGAGAGAGAAAGCCATCCCAGAGGCACAGTAGCAGTGCCAAACTCAAAACGGTCAAAAAATGCAGAGCATGTGGAAAAGAATATAAAAAGGCAATTACAGCTTTAAAATTTCTGTTAAGTTTTTGGTATGTGTGGTGCATGTCCTTTCATGTATATAATTAGCCTTTATTCTTTAATTTAAATTCTTTTTTTTAAACATCTTTATTGGGGTATAATTGCTTTACAATGGTGTGTTAGTTTCTGCTTTATAACAAAGTGAATCAGTTATACATATACATATGTTCCCATATCTCTTCCCTCTTGCGTCTCTCTCCCTCCCACCCTCCCTATCCCACCCCTCTAGGTGGTCACAAAGCACCGAGCTGATCTCCCTGTGCTATGTGGCTGCTTCCCACTAGCTAGCTATTTGACATTTGGTAGTGTATATATGTCCATGCCACTCTCTCACCCTGTCACATCTTACCCCTCCCCCTCCCCATATCCTCAAGTCCATTCTCTAGTAGGTCTGTGTCTTTATTCCCGACTTGCCACTAGGTTCTTCATGGCCTTTTTTTCCCCTTAGATTCCATATATATGTGTTAGCATACGGTATTTGTTTTTCTCTTTCTGACTTGCTTCACTCTGTATGACAGACTCTAGGTCCATCCACCTCACTACAAATACCTCCATTTCGTTCCTTTTTATGGCTGAGTAATATTCCATTGTATATATGTGCCACATCTTCTTTATCCATTCATCCGATGATGGACACTTAGGTTGCTTCCATGTCCTGGCTATTGTAAATAGAGCTGCAATGAACATTTTGGTACATGACTCTTTTTGAATTATGGTTTTTCTCAGGGTATATGCCCAGTAGTGGGATTGCTGGGTCGTATGGTAGTTCTATTTTTAGTTTTTAAAGGAACCTCCATACTGTTCTCCATAGTGGCTGTATCAATTTACATTCCCACCAACAGTGCAAGAGTATTCCCTTTTCTCCACACCCTCTCCAGCAATTATTGTTTGCAGATTTTCTGATGATGGCCATTCTGACCGGTGTGAGGTGATATCTCATTGTAGTTTTGATTTGCATTTCTCTAATGATTAATGATGTTGAGCATTCTTTCATGTGTCTGTTGGCCATCTGTATATCTTCTTTGGAGAAATGTCTATTTAGGTCTTCTGCCCATTTTTGGATTGGGTTATTTGTTTTTTTGTTATTGAGCTGCATGAGCTGCTTGTAAATCTTGGAGATTAATCCTTTGTCAGTTGCTTCATTTGCAAATATTTTCTCCCATTCTGATGGTTGTCTTTTGGTCTTGTTTATGGTTTCCTTTGCTGTGCAAAAGCTTTTAAGTTTCATTAGGTCCCATTTGTTTGTGTTTTTATTTCCATTTCTCTAGGAGCTGGGTAAAAAAGGATCTTGCTGTGATTTATGTCATAGAGTGTTCTGCCTATGTTTTCCTCTAAGAGTTTGATAGTGTCTGGCCTTGCAGTTAGGTCTTTAATCCCTTTTGAGTTTATTTTTGTGTATGGTGTCAGGGAGTGTTCTAATTTCATACTTTTACATGTTCCTGTCCAATTTTCCCAGCACCACTTATTGAAGAGGCTGTCTTTTCTCCACTGTATATGCTTGCCTCCTTTATCAAAGATAAGGTGACCATATGTGCATGGGTTTATCTCTGGGCTTTCTATCCTGTGCCATTGATCTATATTTCTGTTTTTGTGCCAGTACCAAACTGTCTTGATTACTGTAGCTTTGTAATATAGTCTGAAGTCAGGGAGCCTGATTCCTCCAGCTCCATTTTTCATTCTCAAGATTGCTTTGGCTATTCGGGGTCTTTTGTGTTTCCATGCAAATTGTGAAATTTTTTGTTCTAGTTCTCTGAAAAATGCCAGTGGTAGTTTGATAGGGATTGCATTGAATCTGTAGATTGCTTTGAATAGTATACTCATTTTCACAATGTTGATTCTTCCAGTCCAAGAACATGGTATATCTCTCCATCTGTTTGCATCATCTTTAATTTCTGTCATAATGTCTTATAGTTTTCTGCATACAGGTCTTTTGTCTCCTTAGGTAGGTTAATTCCTAGGTATTTTATTCTTTTTGTTGCAATGGTAAATGGGAGTGTTTCCTTAATTTCTCTTTCAGATTTTTCATCATGAGTGTATAGGAATGCTAGAGATTTCTGTGCATTAATTTTGTATCCTGCTACTTTACCAAATTCATTGATTAGCTCTAGGAGTTTTCTGGTAGCATCTTTAGGATTCTCTATGTATAGTATCATGTCATCTGCAAACAGTGACAGCTTTACTTCTTCTTTTCTGATTTGGATTCCTTTTATTTCTTTTTCTTCTCTCATTGCTGTGGCTAACACTTCCAAAACTATGTTGAATAATAGTGGTGAGAGTGGGCAACCTTGTCTTGTTCCTGATCTTAGTGGAAATGGTTTCAGTTTTTCACCATTGAGGACAATGTTGGCTGTGGGTTTGTCATATATGGCCTTTATTATGTTGAGGAAAGTTCCCTCTATGCCTACTTTCTGCAGGGCTTTTATCATAAATGGGTGTTGAATTTTGTCGAAAGCTTTCTCTGCATCTATTGAGATGATCATATGGTTTTTCTCCTTCAATTTGTTAATATGATGTATCACGTTGATTGATTTGCGTATATTGAAGAATCCTTGCATTCCTGGAATAAACCCCACTTGATCATGGTGTATGATCCTTTTAATGTGCTGTTGGATTCTGTTTGCTAGTATTTTGTTGAGGATTTTTGCATCTATGTTCATCAGTGATATTGGCCTGTAGTTCTCTTTCTTTGTGACATCTTTGTCTGGTTTTGGTATCAGGGTGATGGTGGCCTCGTAGAATGAGTTGGGGAGTGTTCCTCCCTCTGCAATATTGTGGAAGAGTTTGAGAAGGATAGGTGTTAGCTCTTCTCTAAATGTTTGATACAATTCTCCTGTGAAGCCATCTGGTCCTGGGCTTTTGTTTGTTGGAAGATTTTTAATCACAGTTTCAATTTCAGTGCTTGTGATTGGTCTGTTCATATTTTCTATTTCTTCCTGGTTCAGTCTCAGCACATTGTGCATTTCTAAGAATCTGTCCATTTCTTCCAGGCTGTCCATTTTATTGGCATAGAGTTCCTTGTAGTAATCTCTCATGATCGTTTGTATTTCTGCAGTGTCAGTGGTTACTTCTTCTTTTTGTTTTTTTTTGTTTTTTTTTTTTACTTCTTCTTTTTCATTTCTAATTCTATTGATTTGTGTCTTCTCCCTTTTTCTCTTGATGAGTCTGGCTAATGGTTTATGAATTTTGTTTATCTTCTCAAAGAACCAGCTTTTAGTTTTATTAATCTTTGCTACTGTCTCCTTCATTTCTTTTTCATTTATTTCTGATCTGATCTTTATGATTTCTTTCCTTCTGCTAGCTTTGGGGTTTTTTTGTTCTTCTTTCTCTAATTGCTTTAGCTGCAAGTTTAGGTTGTTTATTCGAGATGTTTCCTGTTTCTTGATGTAGGCTTGTATTGCTATAAACTTCCCTCTTAGAACTGCTTTTGCTGCATCCCATACGTTTTGGGTCGTCGTGTCTCCATTGTCATTTGTTTCTAGGTATTTTTTGATTTCCTCAGTGATCACTTCGTTATTAAATAGTGTATTGTGTAGCCTCCATGTGTTTGTATTTTTTACAGATCTTTTCCTATAATTGATATCTAGTCTCATAGCATTGTGGTCGAAAAAGATACTTGATACGATTTCAATTTTCTTAAATTTACGAAGGCTTGATTTGTGACCCAAGATATGATCTATCCTGGAGAATGTTCCATGAGCACTTGAGAAAAATGTGTATTCTGTTGTTTTTGGGTGGAATGTCCTATAAATATCAATTAAGTCCACCTTGTTTAATGTATCATTTAAAGCTTGTGTTTCCTTATTTATTTTCATTTTGGATGATCTGTCCATTGGTGAAAGTGGGGTGTTAAAGTCCCCTACTATGATTGTGTTGCTGTTGATTTCCCCTTTTATGGCTGTTAGTATTTGCCTTATGTATTGAGGTGCTCCTATGTTGGGTGCATAAATATTTACAATTGTTATACCTTCCTCTTGGATCGATCCCTTGATCATTATATAGTGTCCTTCTTTGTCTCTTGTAATAGTCTTTATTTTAAAGTCTATTTTGTCTGATATGAGAATTGCTACTACAGCTTTCTGTTGATTTCCATTTACATGGAATATCTTTTTCCACCCCCTCACTTTCGGTCTGTATGTGTCTCTAGGTCTGAAGTGGGTCTCTTGTAGACAGCATATATATGGGTCTTGTTTTTGTATCCATTCAGCCAGTCTGTGTCTTTTGGTGGGAGCATTTAATCCATTTACATTTAAGGTAATTATGGATATGTATGTTCCTATTCTCATTTTCTTAAATGTTTTGGGTTTGTTATTTTTTATGTTTTCCTTCTTTTGTGTTTCTTGCCTAGAGAAGTTCCTTTAGCATTTGTTGTAAAGCTGGTTTGGTGGTGCTGAACTCTCTCAGCTTTTGCTTGTCTGTAAAGGTTTTAATTTCTCCATCGAATCTGAATGAGATCCTTGCTGGGTAGAGTAATCTTGGTTGTAGGTTTTTCTCCTTCATCACTTTAAGTATATCCTGCTACTCCCTTCTGGCTTGCAGAGTTTCTGCTGAAAGATCAGCTGGTAACCTTATGGGGATTCCCTTGTGTGTTATTTGTTGTTTTTCCCTTGCTGCTTTTAATATGTTTTCTTTATATTTAATTTTTGATAGTTTGATTAATATGTGTCTTGGCATGTTTCTCCTTGGATTTATCCTGTATGGGATTCTCTGTGCTTCCTGGACTTGATTAAATATTTCCTTTCCCATATTAGGGAAGTTTTCAACTATAATCTCTTCAAATATTTTCTCAGTCCCTTTCTTTTTCTCTTCTTCTTCTGGGACCCCTATAATTCGAATGTTGGTGCGTTTAATGTTGTTCCAGAGGTCTCTGAGACTGTCCTCAGTTCTTTTCATTGTTTTTTTCTTTTTTCTGCTCTGCAGTAGTTATTTCCACCATTTTATCTTCCAGGTCACTTATCCGTTCTTCTGCCTCAGTTAGTCTGCTATTGATCCTGTCTGGAGTATTTTTAATTTCATTTTTTGTGTTTTTCATTGTTGCTTGGTTCCTCTTTAGTCCTTCTACGTCCTTGTTAAATGTTTCTTGCATTTTGTCTATTCTATTTCCAAGATTTTGGATCATCTTTACTATCATTATTCTGAATTCTTTTTCAGGTAGACTGCCTATTTCCTCTTCATTTGTTAGGTCTGGTGTGTTTTGACCCTGCTTCTTCATCTGCTGTGTGTTTTTCTGTCTTCTCATTTTGCTTATCTTACTGTGTTTGGGGTCTCCTTTTCACAGGCTGCAGGTTTGTAGTTCCCATTGTTTTTGGTATCTGTCCCCAGTGGCTAAGGTTGGTTCCGTGGGTTGTGTAGGCTTCCTGGTGGAGGGGACTAGTGCCTGTGTTCTGGTGGATGAGGCTGGATCTGGTCTTTCTGGTGGGCATGTCCATGTCTGGTGGTGTGTTTTGGGGTGTCTGTGGCCTTATTATGATTTTAGGCAGCCTCTCTGCTAATGGATGGGGCTGTGTTCCTGTCTTGCTAGTTGTTTGGCATAGGGTGTCCAGCACTGTATAGCTTGCTGGTCATTGAGTGAAGCTGGGTCTTGATGTTGAGATGGTGATCTCTGAGAGATTTTCGCTGTTTGTTATTACGTGGAGCTGGGAGGTCTCTTGTGGACCAGTGTCCTGAAGCTGGCTTTCCCACCTCAGAGGCACAGTCCTGATGCCTGTCTGGAGCACCAAGAGCCTTTCATCCACACGGCTCAGAATAAAAGGGAGAAAAAATAGAAAGAAAGAAAGAAAGAAAGAAAGAGGATAAAATAAAATAAAATAAAGCTATTATAATAAAAAATAAGAAAAAATATTATTAAGAAAAAATTTATTAAGAAAAAAATTATTTTTTAAAATAAAAAATATGTAAAAACTTATTAAGAAAAAATTTTTTTAAATTTTTAAATATAGAAAATAAGGAAAAAATTATTAAGAAAACATTTATTAAGGAAAACATTTTTTCAAGTACAAAATAAAAAAAAAAAAAAAACGGACAGACCGAACCCTAGGACAAATGGTGAAAGCAAAGCTATACAGACAAAATGTCACCCAGAAGCATACACATATACACTCACAAAAAAAGGAAAAGGGGAAAAATTAATATATCCTGCTCCCAAAGTCCACCTCCTCAATTTGGGATGATTCGTTGTCTATTTAGGTATTCAAGAGGTGCAGGTACATCAAGTTTTTTGTGGAGCTTTAATCCGCTGCTTCTGAAGCTGCTGGGAGAAATTTCCTGTTCTCTTCTTTGTTCGCACAGCTCCTGGGGTTCAGCTTTGGATTTGGACCCACCTCTGCATGTAGGTTGCCTGAGGGCGTCTGTTCCCCGCCCAGACAGGATGGGGTTAAAGGAGCAGCTGCTTCGGGGGCTCTGGCTCACTCAGGCCGGGGGGAGGGAAGGGTACAGTTGCGGGGCGAGCCTGTGGCGGCAGAGGCCGGTGCGACATTGCACCAGCCTGAGGCGCGCCGTGTGTTCTCCAGGGGAAGTTGTCCCTGGATCACGGGACGCTGGCAGTGGCAGGCTGCACAGGCTCCCGGGAGGGGAGGTGTGGAGAGTGACCTGTGCTCGCACACAGGCTTCTTGGTGGCGGCAGCAACAGCCTTAGCATCTCACGCCCGTCTCTGGGGTCCGTGCTGATAGCCACGGCTTGCGCCCGTCTCTGGAGCTCATTTAGGCGGCGCTCTGAATCCCCTCTCCTCGCGCACCAGGAAACAAAGAGGGAAGAAAAAGTCTCTTGCCTCTTCGGCAGCTGCAGACCTTTTCCCGGACACCCTCCCGGTTAGCTGTGGTGCGCTAACCCCTTCAGGCTGTGTTCACGCTGCCAGCCCCAGTCCTCTCCCTGCGATCCGACCAAAGCCGAGCCTCACCTCCCAGCCCCGCCCGCCCCGGCGGGTGAGCAGATAAGCCTCTCGGGCTGGTGAGTGCTGGTCGGCGCAGAGCCTCCATGCGGGAATCTCTCCGCTTTGCCCTCCGCACCCCTGTGGCCGCGCTCTCCTCTGTGGCTCTGAAGCTTCCCCCCTCTGCCACCCGCAGTCTCTGCCCGTGAAGGGGCTTCCTAGTGTGTGGAATCCTTTCCTCCTTCACAGCTCCCTCCCACTGGTGCAGGTCCCGTCCCTATTCTTTTGTCTCTGTTTTTTCTTTTTTCTTTTGCCCTACACAGGTACGTGGGGAGTTTCTTGCCTTTTGGGAGGTCTGAGGTCTTCTGCCAGCGTTCAGTGGGTGTTCTGTAGGAGCAGTTCCACGTGTAGATGTATTTCTAATGTATCTGTGGGAAGGAAGGTGATCTCCGTGGCTTACTCTTCCGCCATCTTGCCGAAACAGTCTTTAATTTTAATTCTTTAATTTTGACTTTCAAAATCAGAGAAGTGGTTTATCTGACTTTAAAAATTTACCTATGTAAATTATTTAAGCTGATAAAATTTTATGGATTCATTTCCTTTCAAGATGTCAATTTTTGTAAAAGGACATTGAATGCCAGGAAACTGGAGAATTTTCAAAAGTATGCTAACCCACCAGGAGGCATGGGGAGGGATAGTGGGGAAGGGAGGAAGGGGAGAAGAAGAACGGACAGGGGAGGGAAGAGGGAGAAAGAGATGAAGCAGCAGGAGATGGAGAGTGGGGAGGGGAGGAGAACTAGTTCTCACATTTCAGCGTCAGAAAATAGTTCTCAAAGGAAAGGCTTCACATTATCTGCTTAACGTGAAGCGGGTTCTGTCTCAGTTTTATTTCTACAGCATAGTGTATTGACATACATATATATCTACCCCTTTTAAGGAATGTGTACACCTGTGCCCCGCGACTCTTCCTGTTGTACGCCATCAGAGAGGGCTTGTCTCCCTGCTGCCTCTCTCTTTTTTTCCTCCTCTCTCTCTAGGCCTTTCAGGATCTTCCAATTTCCTATAGAGCAAGAAGAGTAAACCCAGTATATTGCATGCTGTGAAGATTTTAAATGACAAGATAAATGCCAAGGAAGTTTACCAGTACTGGCAGGGTATTTCCAGATCTTAGGGTTTAAATACTTTAACCTTTAGATGCAAGTAGCTCTTTATCTCTTGATTGACATGTGTTCTTTAGTCTTGTTGGCGTCTAACAGTATTTTAGTAAGCATTTTATATTTGTCCCTAAAAGTGTATATGATATTATCTTAGTGCATGTCCCCTTTTTAACGCAAATTCCTTTTTCAAGTTGGAGCTAGAGTTACATAGAGGAAAACACTGAGGAGAGCAGGCATACCAATAGCTATTCGTAACTGAAATTGGTCCTTATTCCTTTCTGATTTTTGACATCTTTATTTATACTAACCTTAATTTGTTATTTCCTAAAAATTACTTTGTCAGTTATAAATTACATTTTGCTGCTATAGTAGACACCATACTACAAAGATTAGACACAACATAGTTTCTTCTTTCACATACAAGTACCCCAAAGGTAAGCAGCTGATGGTTGGCTTGGTAGCTCTGAGCAGTCAGCTAAGTCCAAGGCTCCTTCTGTCTTTCTGCGCCGTCATCCATAATGAGTCATTTCCACCTGCAAGTTTATAAGATAGCTGCTGCAGCTTCATCTATAATTTATAATTTCCAAAAAGGAGAGGAGAGGAAGGGGAGAAAAGCTAAGGAAGGTGCGTTACAGAATTCCTGTCCCACACTTTATTGAGGGATATTCTCAAAGGAACCACTCAACACTTTTACATAGATTTCTTTGGCCAGAATTAGATATATGGCCATACCAACTTGCCAGGGGAACTTGAAAAGTGTAATCGTTTTCATGGGCATATTGCCACCCTGAATAAAACTAGGAATCTTTGATTAAGCAGGAAAAGGAGAATGAAAATAGTGTTGGCAGCGCCTCGTCCCTGACATAATCATGTAACCTTTTATCCTTAACTTAGAGTCATGATTGTCCAAGCTGAAAATGACTTTAGAGATAACTTCAACTAATTCCCTAATATTAGAAATGAGGTCATTTACTTGTTAACATTTAATAAGTACTAACTTATGTGACAGGCAATGTGCTAAGGGCTTTATATGCAGTATCTTATTTTGTGTCTTTACTATGTCTATGAAGATAGCGTAACTACTTAATAGCTGTGATTTTGGTTAAGGCACTTACCATCAGTCTTAGTCTCCACGTAAGATTCTGGGGATAGTAAATACGAAATATTCATCAGCCTTTAAGCTCCATGTGAGTAAGGATCATGTACTCCTAATATATACCATGTCAAGGATGGTGTTTGATGCATGGGAGGTACCCAGTTAAATGTTTAGATTAATGAATGGAAGGTCACACTGCTGTTAGGGTTTGAAGCACTCATATCTGACTTCAGAGGCTGGGCTTTGAATCGTACTGCATCGCCTCATTTTTTTTCTTCTTTTGGTCAAAATGTTTTGCTTTGCTTTTAATTTATTCATTACATAGCAGTTTTCCATGGTAACTTTTTTCTCCCAAATAGACGTTTGTTCTAAAACCTCATGAAATTAGAATTTTTTTTATTGCAAGTGACAGAAACCCAATGCAAGTGAGCTTAAACAAAAGAGAAATGTATCACAGGGATAGTGGAATTTGTCAAGGAATCCAGGGATATGAATGTGCTTGGTCCTCGGGACCAACCATAAACTGCTCCAGCAGAGTCAGCGCTTTCTGATCTATACATCTGTTCCTCTCTTTGCATCTTTATTTTCCTCTATCACTCTCAATGATTCTTTTGTCACTTTATGCTTTGCTGTTCCCAAAGCAGGGACTATCACATTTGCAGCACGCAAACTGCATGTTGTATCTTCAGTGATGAGAAAGAAACAGAGTCTCACAGTTACGTTTACAAAATTCTCATGGGGAAGCACTCTAAGTGGCTGAGATTGGGTGAGGTGCCTACCTCTGGTGAATACACAGAGAGGAAGGGGATGGCGATGACCAGTTTTATGTGTGTCAACTTGGTGAGACTGTAATTCCCAGTTACTTACTCAAACACTGATTTAGGTCTGCTATGAAGTGATTTTGTAGATATGATTAAAGTTTGTAATCAATTGACTTTAAGTAAGGGAGGTTATGCTAGCGAACGTGAGTGGTCCTGAGCTAGTTGACTTGCAAACCACTGACAAGTCGCCTTGAGACCAACACCCACAACCCGTCTTTGCTTCTAGACCTACAACTAGACTCAAGTCTTAGGGGGCCCTGAAGGGTGAGGTACAAACTATAATCCATAAGGCTGTGCACTACACGCCAAAAGGATTGTATAATTTTTCCAATGTATACTGACAGAAATATGGAAAATTTGTGTGGGAATGGATCATAAGAACTTGAGATCATGGTGGAAGGAACATATGTTGGATCAGGTTAAATTTTTTGATATGGGCTCACTATGCAGGCATTCTGGATTCAGTGTTTTAGCTTGAGGGATTAGAAATAGCTCTAACAGTTGGCTAGTTTTAGCACTGAAATTCTAAGGTATTCTACACCAGAACGGCCTTGTCATACTATAAAGGGAAGTGTCTGCAGGCTTAGGGAGCTTGAAATGTTAGAGTGAATTTATCATGTGAGAACTGCTCATGCACCCTGGATGGTCCAGAGGAGACACATTTCACTAAAACTGAGAAAAAAATTGTAAGGAAAGCCTCAAAATCGTTGAAAAACTTGAGGCTGCTGTTCTCTGTAGATCATAACTTACAGTGAGAACTGCTACCATCTAACCAGGTTTCCTGCATGCAGTGGGGATAATGTGATCCTAGAATAGCACAGGCCATATGGTGGCATTTAAGTGACAATGACAAGGTAGATATGTTTAACTTAACAGACAGTGGAGTCAAAGCAGATAGAATAATCTGACTCACAGAGAGGTGTGGTGATGTTTAGTTGAATCTGGTGACCTTAAACAAGAAATAAAAGGGAAGGCTACTAAGTTCTTATTTGACCTGTATAAGGAGAAGAGCTCTAGGTCAACTGCATAAAAGTCTAACTTAAACACTGAAACCCTGAGTCATGGCCCCTCAATCAACTCCCAGACTTGAGCCAGTTTACAGACATAGAACTCCTCTTGAGGAAGGACCCTGTGGATTCCAGTTGCCCAAGATAGGTACTGTTCACCTTTCTCCCAGCTGTCCCCAAAGGACTTATGGCCACTTTTTGGGAAAAGAGAAATATTACTTTTGGGGGATTACTGGACACCGTCTTTGAACTGAAATTAATTCCTGGAGACAAAAAGCATCATAGTGTCCACCATTCAGAGCAGGAGCCTGTGGAGGTCAGATGATCAATGGGGTTTTAGCTCAGATCAATCTTATAGTTAGTCCAGTTTTTTAATAAACATACTCTGTGGTGATTTCCCCAGTTCCAGAAGGCATAATTGCAATAGACCTACTCAGCAACTGACAGAATTTCCACATTGATTCCCCAAATTATAGAGTGAGGTCTATTATGGTGGGAAAGACCTCGTGGAAACCACTAGAACTGTCTTTACCTAGGAAAAAAGTAAACCAGAAGCAATATGCATCCCTGGAGGGACTGCAGGGATTGCCATCATCAAGGACTTGGATGCACTGTGGTGATTCCCACCATACCCTTTCAACTTACCTATTTGGCCTGTGCAGAAAGCAGATCTTGGAGAATGATAGTAGATTATCATAAGCTTACCCAGGTGGTAGATTCCAGTTGTAGCTGTTCTTTTACATGTGGTTTCATTGCTTGAACAAATCAGCATATCCCCTAAAAGTGGTATGCAGCTATTGATTTGGCAAATGTTCTTTTCTGAATGCGTATTAGTAAATACCGCTTCCAGCTGGGCAAGACCAGCAATACTATTACCTTTACTGGTCTATCTGAGAGGTGTGTCAACTCTCCAGCCCTGAATCATAATTTCCTCCACGAGTACCTTGATTGCCTTTTCCTTCCGTGAGATATCAAAACTGGTTTCTTATATTGATATTATGCTGATTGGAACCTGGTGAGCAGGAAGTAGCAATTATATTTGATTTATTAGTGAGACATCTCTGTGTCAGACAGTGGGAAATATATACAAAAAAAATCAGAAGCCTGTTATCTTAGTTATATTTCTAGGGGTCCATTGGTGTGGGGCATATTAAAATATCCCTTCCAAGGTGGACTTGCAAGTAGCTGCATCTGGCCTCTCCTACAACAAAAGAAGGACAATACATAATGGGTCTCCATAAAATATGGAGACAATATAATTCTAATTTTTTTTATGCTACTGTGACTCATTTACCAAGTGACCAAGAAAGCTGTTTTAAATGGGGCACAAGAATAAGAGAAGACTCCGTTACACGTCTGGCCTGCCATGCAAGCTGCTCTAACTCTTGGACCCTATGATCCAGTAAATCCAATAATGCTGAAACTTTGATGCCTTTGGCAGGCTTCTTTAAGTTAATCACAGCATGATATTAGGTGTTTGGACCAAAGCCCTGATATCCTCTACACATGACTACTCTCAATTTGAGAACAGCTTTTGGTTTACTAATGGACTTTTTTAGACACACTGGATGCTTACCCATGGCTCACCACGTTACCAGGCAACCTGAGGTACCCACTGTGAATGCTCAGAAAATGGTGACTTCAGCAGAAGATTTTACTAATCAAATATATCAGATTACTCATTCTGTGGATACCAGTCAGCCTTTTTCTACTCTTCTCCATGCCCTATGGGCTCATGAACAGAGTGATCATGGTGGCAGGTATGGAGATTTTGCATGGATGTAGCATTCATGAATCGAGTGTTGTCTGACCCTTCAAGCCATATGTTTGGGCATGCCAAGTAGTAGTCCGTCATCCAGGGGAAGTAGTATATACGAGATTAGGCTTGAGCAGGGCCTGAAGGCACAAGTTAGTTGCATAAAGAAGTAGCCCAAATGCCCTTGGTCCCCACTCCTGCTACATTACCTTTACTTTTGAAGCCCATACCAATGATCTTATAGAGATGCCTCTATGAACAGTTGACTGAAGAAGAGAAATGTTTCCCTTTTGGATGGTTCTGTAAGATATCCAGGCACCACCTGAAAGTGGACTGTTGTAGTACTGTAGCCCCTTTCTGGACATCCCGAAGGACAATAGTGAAGGCACAATAGTGCCTTCCTGATAGCAGAACTTTGGGCGGTGCATCTGGTTGTTCATTTTGCCTGAAGGAGAAGTGATCAGAGGCGCAAGTCTATAGCAACTCATTGGCTGTGGTTAATAATTTGGCTGGATGGTCAGGGTTTGGAGGGCACATGACTGATAAAACTGATGACAAGAAGGTCTGAGGAAGAGGCATGTGGATATACCACTATTCATGGGCAAAGAACGTGAAGACTTTTGTGTCCTACATGACTGCCATGAAATGGTGACCTCAATAGAGGAAGCTTTTAAAAATCAAGTGGATAAGAGTACCCATCCTTTGAATACAAGTCAGTCTCTTCCCCTAGCCACTCCTGTCATTGTCCGGTGGGCTCGTGAGCAGATTGACCATTGTGGCAAGGAATGGAGATTATACGTAAGCTTAGCAATATAGACATTTACTCATCAAGGACAACCTGACTACAGCTTCTGGTGATTGTCCCCTCTGCCAGATGCAGAGAATAAAACTAAGTCCCCTAGAATAAAACTGGACCCCCAAGTTGATCAGCTACATTAGATAGCTTCCATGGTAGAAAAAGCAGAACTTTACTCTTGCTTGAATAGACACTTACTCTGGATAGTGAGTACAGGAAACGTAAATCCATATCTCTGCCAAAGCTACCACCCATGGACCTACAGAATGCCTTGTCCTCTGTCAAGGATTCCACATAGCACTGCTTCTGAGCAAGGAATTTACCTGACAGCAAATAAAGTATGACAGTGGACCCATGCTCATTAAATTCACCCATCTTACCATGTTTGAATCATCCTGAAATGAAGGGTAAAAGAGCCTTCTTAAGACACAGTTATAGTGCCAGATAGATGGCAATACCTTATAGGACCTAGGCAGTATCCTCCAGGAGGCTGTATAAGATCTAAATCAGCATTTATTCTATGAGGCAGTTTCTTCCACAGCTAGCATTCATTGATCCAGGAATCAAGGATTGTAAATGGGAGTAGTCTCATTCACTGTTACACCAACTAATCTACTAGCAAAATTTTTATGTCCCATCCCCATGACCTTAGGCTTCGTTGGCTTTAGAGGCCTTAGTTCCAAAGGGAAGAATGTGTCCACAAGGAGACGTAACAATAATTCCACTGCAGAGGAAGCTGAGAATGCCACTTGGCCACATTAGGCTCTACACGCCTCTGAATTACCAGGCAAAGATTAGAGTTACTATGCTGTCTGGGTTGCTGATCCTGATTACCAAGGGGGAATTGTGTCATTACTACACAATGGGAGTGAGGGAGAGTATGCCTGGAATACAGAATATTCCCTAGGGTGCCTCTTAATATAATCATGTCCTAGACTAAAGTCAATGGAAAATTACAATCACTCAATTCAGACAGGACTGCCATTGGCCCAGACCCTTGAGGAATGAAATTTCGGGTAATTCCACTAGGCAAATAACCACGACCTGCTGAAGTGTTTCTTGAAGGTAAAGGGCATTTGGAATTGGTAGGGAAGAAAGTAGTTTTAAATACATCTGTAACCATGAGACCAGTTGTAGAAATGAGGATTATAATAGTTATGTGTATTACTTATTTTATTTTATTTTATTTTTTAAATGTGGGTTTATTGCATGGAAATAGACAAAGCTTCATGCCACCAAATGCTGTTTTCAGAGCGAATTTTTTCTTTTTTTAAAGCTGAGATTTCTTTTTTTTTTTTCTTTAATTATTTTTTTTTTTAATTATTTTTTTAAATTTATTTATTTTTGTTTACACTGGGTCTTCGTTCCTGCGCACGGGCCCTCTCTAGTTGCGGCGAGCGGGGGCTACTCTTCATCGCGGTGCGCGGGCCTCTCACTGCGGTGGCTTCTCTTGCTGCGGAGCACAGGCTCTAGGCACACGGGCTCAGTAGTTGTGGCTCACGGGCTTAGTTGCTCCTCGGCATGTGGGATCTTCCCTGACCAGGGCTCAAACCCGTGTCCCCTGCAGTGGCAGGCGGATTCCTAACCACTGCGCCACCAGGGAAGCCCTACTTATTTTATTATAAATGTATATATATGTGTGTATATATATACACACACATATATATATTTTACACGCACACTAGATATTTGTTTTCTTCCATATTTTATCCCCTTGTTATCTAAGGTAAGAGTTACTAATAATAGTGAAGTATCACAGTATTTAATTTAATATTTAATTTAAAGCCTATTAAAGGAGAAGTGTGAGAATCTCCTCAAGGCTTCGCATCCTCCTCTTGGGAAAGGATTAGTCTATTTTTGGACTAATGTAGGATAGTTTTATCGTGTTTTGTGGAAGTATGACTTTGTTCTTGTCTTTTATTTAAGAAAGAAATTTGGTTTAAAGAGATGTGTATGCGTGCCCAAGCTGACAAGGGGTGGACTCTGTTTTATGTTTTAACTTGTTAGGCTGTTGCCCTCAGTTAATCAATCAAACATTAATCTAAGTGTTGCAGTGAAGGCATTTTATAGGTGTGATTAAATTCCACAGTCAGTTGACTTTAAGTAAGTGAGATTATCCGAATTAATCTGGGTGAGCCTGGTTCAGTCAGTTGGAAGGCCTTAAAAGCAGAACCGAGGTTTTCTTGAAGAAGAAGAAACTGGCTATAGACAACAGCTTTGGTGATGCCTGAGAGGGCCATCCTCCGTTTCCTGTTGCCTGTGGATTTGGGGACTTTCCTTGCCGGTTCCCACAAGCATATAAGAAAATTTCTTGCAATAAATCTCTTAAGATATATTTCCTATTCCTCTGTTTCATTGATTGTACTTTGGACAGAGTAACATTTCACATAATAGACGCTGCAATGCGAACAAGGGATAGAAAGGAGCAGGGAGCAATTTAAGGTGAGTGAGTCCAGGTGGAGGGGGGTGTGTGTGGGGTTAGCATGGAGGGAGGTTGGAAAGATAAACCAGTGAATGGTCTATAGGTTTTATTATGACCTCTGTGCTAAGCCTGGGATCAATATTTTTGCTGCTTTATGCTGTGTAGAAAATTCTGCATAGGAGATCTGATCATTTCACTATATTTGCGTGTATGTATCCATGTTTTTCTACAAGATTTCCAAATTGTCCTCATAGCTGTTTAATTTAACAGAGTGGGGATAATGCTCAAATTTAAAAATCATTTTTTGGTTTACCCTTTCACTGATGTTCATAAACTCAGAATTTTTAGTTTTCCAACTGATCACTGAAAATGTAACTGTAGTTTCTATAGACATCTAGGGACATATTCTAGAGAATTATGTTATTTAACATATAAACACTTAAATTGGGACTATATGTTCTTTAAATCTTTACCATCTATGTTTTTGAGTCAGGGCATTCCAATACATATTATAACCATTCACCCTTTATTTCCTAAGCTTTTTACTCTTCATGTATTCCTTTTTTCTTTACTTTTGCTATAGCAAAATTGCTGCTGAATTATCCATTAACTTTTCTCAGCAATTGCACTTCCTTAAAAAAAATCCCATGCTAGCTCAAGGCAAAATGAGCAGAGATTGCCAGTGTTTTCAGAAGCTCCATTACAAAATGAACAGAGAAACAAAATTAGGCTTAAAGAAAATTAAAGCACCAGCAAAACAAGGTCTTTGGCAGGAATATTTCTGCTGAAAGTTAAATGTGTTCTTCTGAAATGCAAAGTGAGTTTGCTATACTGATGAGGCTCTTCCTTATAATTAAACATCAACAAAACAATTAGAATATATTATTTTTGTTTTAAGTACATATTTTTAGGAAGGTGACTGAGGAAAAAAGAGAATGAGGTAAGAGAAGAAAGAAGACTAGTAGGAACGAAAGGGTGAAATAAGAAAGAGGAAACCTTAAATTCTTTCTATATATCAGCGCCTATTTTTAAAAGTACTGGAGGAAAAAAAAAACGTTCTTGAAATAGTATTATTTAATCCTTGGCAACTCAATGCATAATTCAGTCTGTCTCACAGTAGACTATCTGATTCACAGAAATCATTTTGGATGTTATCTTCTCAAACAGCAATTTTGCCTTTTGGAAAGCTAATTTCAAATAGATTAGGATGCCTTTGCAGTCTGTCAACAATAATAGCAGATAACAAAAGAAAGACAGAGGGAGGGAGAAATGGGGGAAGGGAGGAGGGAAGATGAAGGAAGGAAGTTAATTTACAGAGCCTAGGTATTTAGGCCAAATACTCAATTCTACTTTAATTATTTTCTCTCCTTGTATATGTGTCATCAAGTTTGACACACTTTTGTGCCATCTATCTTCTATGTTTATTCCTAATTTAAACAATGGCTTTTGAAAGATTCATATAAAGCATTTTGAAGTTTATATTTAGATTCATGATAATGTTCATACCTTCAGATTCCTTAATATCTCTCTTGGAAGATGAACTTAAAGGAATATTAAAGACTTTGAAAAATATATACCCATTAAACCAGCTATTACTGTAGAATTATTTTTAATAGGGAAAACTTGGAAGAAAAATGGCTAGGAATCAGGGAACAGTAAATTGTACAACATTGATTCAAGGGGATAGTATGCCCTTACTAAAATGGTTATTATAATCACAAGGTAGGAAAACATTTATGCTAAGTTGAGTGAAAAAGTCAGAAGACACATAAACCTCTACCTCAGTTATAATTATTTAAAAAGCCATATACATTTAGGAATGAACATAGGAGCAATGAAGGCTTTAAAGCAACTGGTGTGTTTGAGTAGTGGAATAGTGAGTAATATTTCAAAATGTATCTTTTAGGCAATGTCGACTAAAAAAAAAAAAAAAAGCACAACATGAGAGTTGTGAGTTCAGTTTTATTTGGGGCCAAATGAGGACTGTAGCCCAGGAGACAGCGTCTCAGATAACTCTGAGGAACTGCTCCAAAGAGGTAGGGGGGAGGTCAGTATATATGAGATTTTGATGAAGGGGGATACATGCAATCCAATGCACATTTTGGTAGAAGGTTGCTGCCCGTCCCTAGGAGCAGATGTCTCTGTTAATGATTTTTAGTGCTTTTCTAGATATGAGAAGATGCAAGAAATTGAGCTCATAATATCTTCTCCTGAAAATATCTAACTATCAGAAGGCCTGTTCTGCCAGTTCTTCCCAGAGCACAGAGTGCCTCATTGCTGGTCTCCACCCTGCACTCCTTTCAGGGTGTGCGGAAGGTCAACAGTTGCAGCAGCTTGTGACTTCATCCTTGTAGAGGCAGATGGCAATTTTTAGTTGGCAGCAATAAATGACAATGAAAAGAAAGTTTTAACCCATGTGGATTTTTCAAAATTTTTATTTCTGAAAAGATTATTGATACTTTTTTTGATAGTTTACCAGATCTCTCTCTTCTCTGCTTCTACTTGTCTTACAATTTAGTCACGTATTTTCATCTTTTGGCTCACGTGTCAGTTGTTACCGTTTTGATTTTTGATGATATTTATTCTCAAACTCTCTGATTCCTTATGTTCCTCAACTGTCATTTTATAACATGTATTTCTTTAGGTCCAAATAATATATTAAGGAGGAAAGAAAAATGGCTGGAAGAAAGGAAAGAAAAAGAGAAAAGACTGCTATGATGCAGGCTCTTGGTGGCACAAAATTAAATTAAGATGGACATAGTCCCTTTCCAAAATAAAATTTTGATCAAGCAGTATAAGATAGACAAAAAATAATTACACACATACTTATAGTAGATAAGTCCCATGAAAAGTTAGGATACAGGGAGTACACAAACACACCCACATACACACACATACATACACACACAGACACTAGGGAAACATAATTTGAGTTTGGGTTCAAAGAAGGCACCCACAAATATCTGATATTTAAGGTCATTTATAAAAGATATATAGAAATGATCCAAGGTGAAAGAAAGGAAGTGATTGTTAAAGGCTAAAGGAAACTTCTTGTGTGGCAGAGATATTAAAAAAAAAAGGTGATGAAATGATTCCCTAGTAACTTAGGAAGTATGAGAAACCCAAAAACTGAGACTGATTAAGGCAAAGGAGTAAGGGAGAGAGTAATGTTCTTAGATGATCGTATATTCCATAGTAAGAATTTAGGATATTTAACAAGGAAAAGCACTGGAATATTTTATGCAAGAAAACAAGAAGAGAGAAAACTCATGTATTCAAAGGCTGTCTGAAAGGTTTGTGGAGAATCACCTTGAAGGAGGCAAGAGTGAGTGGACAGATCCACTAGAAAGATATTGCATGACACCAAGGAATCATAGTGGCTTAGACCAGGTGCTGGCACTGAGGTAGAGAAATTTTGTACTGAAGAAATATTTTTGAGACAGAATTTATCAGACTCGTTGATTGACTAATGTGAAAGCAAAGGAATTTGAACCTAAACTGAGAAACTTTAACATTTAAAAGTTTTGGCTAATAAATACAAATCAAGGGAGGAGAATGGGGAGAAGTTGCTGAGGTGTAGAAATCATTGTTTAAAGGCATCCATGAAGAAGGAAGTTATCAGTTAGGTGTAACCCAGGAACTTCTGTCTACTTTCTTCTGAGAGGATATCCCTAACTAACTTAGAGTGCTATCAAATTTGGTTTTACTTTCTGTCCTGTGATTGTAGAGACCAATTTTTCCAGAACAGCGGGTGTCTTTGCTGCCTCAGGGACTCCGCATGAAAGTCTCCTCATGAGGATCTATGGTCCTTACTTCTGTGGAGGCAGGAAGAGAGGGGGATGCATCAGACTTCCATTCCCTTTGTCATTCTGTCCCAGTTAGCCTTCATGAGAAGAGCGCCCCAGAATGCAAAGTTCTGCCTGGAAGACCCGGGGAAATCTCTAAGTGGAATTAAAACAAAGAAAGTACTAAGATTAAAGTTCTACGTAACTTGACTCTGACTGCACAGCACTGGAGAAAACCCCTTAGACTTCAGCTTTAGGATGGTGTGTGACGATGGGCGTGCTTCTCCACAGCAAAACCGACTCTCCTGGCTGCATGTCAGTCCTCACTTAGTCCTCCTCCCCTCCCCCTCTTTCAATTCTGCGGCCTCACTCCCTTCCTGAAAGCCCAAGATCTCTTTTGTACAGTAATCTCCCCTTTCCTTCAGGCTTCAAAGAGGGGATGGCCTCCAATCCATAAGCGAAATCAAGCAAAACTCCCTTTCTAGCTTGTTCTCCTTACTGTCAAGAAGCCTTGGCCTGTCATTTCTCTTACTACCACTCCTACTCAGAAGCAGGACCCTAAAAATCAGGAATCCCCCCTTAGAGGAAATGCATGCTGCATCCATTCTAAAGAAAGAATGGTTTCTTAATCAACACTCCCTGGCCTCTCCCCTTTTAAATTCATTTGCTGTTGTTTAGAGCTGAAGAGAATTGTTATCTCCATAAACAAATAACTGAAAATATTTAATGACTGCTTTTTGCTGCATTGGTATCCCATTACTTTCTATAGAAATATTTTTTTTAATGTAAAAACTTCCTTTATCAGAAATAGAGAAGACTAACAAATATTTACTCAGCTGAGTTCTTGACAATCTTGGATAGTTTATCCAATACTGTGAAGAATAAAATGTTTTCATTGCTGGAAATTCCTGCTAAACCGACCAGGAATTCTCTGGCTGTGTGGTGGGGTAGATGGTAGATGGGAGTGAATTGGGAGTTAAGGAGAGATGGGAAGGTAGAAATAGAGATTGTAGTCAGCACAGATCACATATGGCCATGACAAGGAGGAAAGCGAACTGTTGTCAGATGGTGAAATCTCAATTCTGGGAGGATTTTAAAATTTTAATAGAAGTCCCTAGATTAAATATAAATGAATAGAAGAATAAAATTCATAGGGACAGATGATGACATACAAAGAGGGGATAATAAGTAGACCAGAGAAACTGGAAATCAAGAGGGTAAGGAAGGAGACTAGGATTCAGGGCAAAAGTGAAAGATTTCCTGGATAGGAAGAGAGACAGAACCTTGATGAAAGTGTGTGTAAAATTAAAGATGGCAGGTGCTGCAGAGGTAGGTTTGGATAATGTGTGCCAGGAGTTGGAAGTTTTTTTTGTTTTATGTATTTTATTTATTTTAGTGAAATATGATGAAATGGCAAGTGCTCAGAATGGATAAAATTAGAAAATGTTGTTGTAGATGTTATCCAAGAAAACTGATTAAACACTATAATGGACTATACCAATTAGAAAACTGATAAAATACTATAATGGACTGAGCGTTTATGCCCTGCACACCTCGCGCCCCCCCCCCCCACCATTCATGTGTTGAAACCTAATGCCCAATGTGACGGTGTTAGGAGGGGGGCCTTTGGGAGGTGACTAGGTCATGAAGGCAGAGTTCTCATGAATGGAATTAGTGTTCTTATAAAAGAGACCCCAAAGAGAAACCTTGTCCTTTCTGACATGTGAGGTTTGAGTGAAAAGGTAGCCATCAACGTGCAAACGGGCCCTCACTGGACTCTGAACCTGCTGGTGGCGTGATCTTGAACTTCAAATCCAGCTTCTGGAACTTTGAGAAATAAATGTTTGTAGTTTATAAGCCATTCAGTTTATGGTAATTTTAGTATAGCAGCCCGAACAGACTAAAATAGATACTAAAGGGTTACTAAAGGCCAAATTGAGATTGGTGACCATGAAGTTTCAGGTTTTAATAGAGTATCTGTCTGTTCGTGTGAGATTCTACAGCAGCCTGCAGCTACCCTATGCAATGTAGAGAGGAGAAAAATGTATTAACTGTTAATGCTAGTGCAGGAGAGAATTTGACTTGTGCCAACGACTAAATATACTCCCTACCTTAACACATTTTTCTATAATCTAACATATTTATATTATACAATGTAATACACGACCTTTTAAAAAAAATTTATTATTTTAACATCTTTATTGGAGTATAATTGCTTTACATTGTTGTGTTAGTTTCTGCTGTATAACAAAGTGAATCACCTGTATGTATACATATATCCCCATATCTCCTCCCTCTTGTGTCTCCCTCCCACCCTCCCTATCCCACCCCACTAGGTGGTCACAAACCACGGAGCTGATCTCCCTGTGCTCTGCGGCTGCTTTCCACTAGCTAGCTATTTTATATTTTGTAGTGTATACGAGTCAATGCCACTCTCTCACTTCATCCCAGCTTACCCTTCCCTGTCCCCGTGTCCTCAAGTCCATTCTTTACGTCTGCATCTTTATTCCTGTCCTGCCCCTAGGTTCTTCAGAACCATTTTCTTTTTTTTTAGATTCCATATATATGTGTTAGCATACGGTATTTGTTTTTCTCTTTCTGACTTACTTCACTCTGTATGACAGTCTCTAGGTCCATCCACCTCACTACAAATAACTCAATTTCGTTTCTTTTTATAGCTGAGTAATACTCCACTGTATATATGTGCCACATCTTCTTTATCCATTCATCTGTCGATGGACACTTAGGTTGCTTCCATGTCCTGGCTTTGTAAATAGTGTTGCAATGAACATTGTGGTACCTGACTCTTTTTGAATTATGGTTTTCTCAGTGTATATGCCCAGTAGTGGGATTGCTGGGTTGTATGGTAGTTCTATTTTTAGTTTTTAAAGGAACCTCCATACTGTTCTCCATAGTGGCTGTATCAATTTACATTCCCACCAACAGTACAAGAGGGTCCCCTTTTCTCCACACCCTCTCCAGCATTTATTGTTTGTAGATTTTCCGATGATGCCCATTCTGACTGGTGTGAGGGGATATCTCATTGTAGTTTTGAATTGCATTTCTCTGATGATTAGTGATGTTGAGCATCCTTTCATGTGTTTGTTGGCAATCTGTGTATCTTCTTTGGAGAAATGTCTGTTTAGGTCTTCTGCCCATTTTTTGGATTGGGTTGTTTGTTTTTTTGATATTGAGCTGCATGTATATTTTGGAGATTAATCTTTTGTCAGCTGCTTAGTTTACAAATGTTTTCTCCCATTCTGAGGGTTGTCTTGACCTTTTAAAAAATGGTAAAATATGTCTGCTTTATCACACATCTCTGAGACTTAACACTGATAGCATTCTCTTTGCCACCTCTTTATGACTAAGTGCCTACCTTTGTGGTTTCTGAGCATATACTTTGCATACTTTTATTATAGGACTTAACACATTATAATGATCTCTTTTATTTGCTTCACTTTTTTTTTAATAATTTTTTTTAATAGCTACATTATTTATTTATTTATTTATTTATTTATTTATTTTTAGCTGTGTTGGGTCTTCGTTTCGTGCGACGGCTTTCTCTAGTTGCGGCAAGCGGGGGCCACTCTTCATCGTGGTGCAGGGACCACTCTTCATCGCAGTGCGCGGGCCTCTCACTATCGCGGCCCCTCCCGTTGCGGGGCACAGGCTCCAGACGCGCAGGCTCAGCAGTTGTGGCTCACGGGCCCAGTTGCTCCACGGCATGTGGGATCTTCCCAGACCAGGGCTCGAACCCGTGTCCCCTGCATTAGCAGGCAGATTCTCAACCACTGCGCCACCAGGGAAGCCCCACTTTTTATTAGATAGTTCATTTCTTAAAGTCAGGAACCTCTTCTTCCAATTTTGTATTCTTAGTACAGAGCACTGGGCCTAAGCTTTTAAGAAATGCTTGTTCAACAGAGGTGAATGAGTCTGTGCTCTATAATTGAAATACCTAAATCAGAAACTCTTAAAAGATTTTATCCAAGCTTCTATATTTAAAACTTACTTATTGCCAATTATTTGACTAAAAATAATTTTAAGTAGTGTTTTTATTGTGAAATTGCAATGCATATGGGCATATATTCTGGCCAATTAAACATTTATTCTCTGCTATCATAATTTTTATTCCTGAACTTAAGTATAAACTATTATGAATAATGTAGCAATTGCTACCATAGTATCAGCCCCAGTGACAGTAGTGTTTGCAGATATATATGAATTTATTTTAACCTAGTTGTGAAAATGCAAACTATCTTGTCCTAATTCTGACAAGAAGTCTATGTTTCTGTTTGGGGTGGGAATTGTATATATTTCCAGCAACGCGAGTAAGATACTGTCTGCTGAATGCAACTACATGCAAATAATACTGATTGACTCACATTCTCTAAAATTAGTACAGAAACTCTCTGTATGTTTTTCATAATATTTTACTGTTCTTTTTTTAAAAAATATATGCATGGCAGCAATGACTGGGGGATACTGATAAACAGATTCATTTGTTGAAAGGCAGAGGAAATAATGAAGTGAAAGAAACAGTTCTTATATTCAGGTGAATTTTCATAAAAGTTATATATACCTCTGGCACTGAGCCCCAATGTGGTTTTTTCTCTTCCTGCTTCTGTTTTTCATAGGTTCCTATCTAAAAATATTGCTTTAAAGGCAGCATATTTATTTTATATTTTGAGGAGAATAATTATTTTTATATATTCCACCTGCTGTGGGATCCTCTTAAACAGAAATTTTGACTGTATATGACCTATTAGGATCATTTCTCAGGAAAAAAATAATTTTAGGTAGTCAGAAAATGGAAGTTATGCATCCCTTCCCTGGAGCAGACTTCATAGCTTCTACATTAACAGGAGGAAGGAAACTGCAGCTGCACCCTCAGGCTAACTGTCACTGTTTTTTAATGTCATGATCTGGAAGTTCAGAAGGGTCATCTGAGAATGGTTCTTGGGCTAATCCTAAGAAACGGCTAGAGGATGTATAAAAATTGATGCTGTGGCTGATATGATATAGCGTCTCTGTCACAGGATTTGGAGCTGCTTGGAGAAGTTAGAAGAGAACGTTTTTCTGAATGTTCATTACAAGTAATTTCAGTATTTAAGAATGGAAAGGTGTTTGTGGTAGGCCCTTTCGTTATCTGCTCTGGGTGTAAACACATATGTTAATCCAAAGAGGAGTAGGATTATACATTTAGATGTTTTTAAAAATATATTATAGTCTGAATATTTTTATTTTTATTTATTTATTTATTTTTAATTTATTTATTTAATTTATGTATTTTTGGCTGCGTTGGGTCCTCGCCGCTGTGCGCGTGCTCTCCCCAGTTGCGGCGAGCGGGGGCCACTCTTTGTTGAGGTGCACAGGCTTCTCACTGCGGCGGCCTCTCCTGCTGCGGAGCACAGGCTCCAGGCGCACAGGCTTCAGTAGCTGTGGCACGCGGGCTTCAGTAGTTGTGGCTCGTGGGCTCTAGAGCACAGGCTCAGTCGTTGTGGCGCACGGGCTTAGTTGCTCCGTGGCATATGGGATCTTACCGGACCAGGAGCTTGAACCCGCGTCCCCCACATCGGCAGGCGGACTCCCAACCACTGCGCCACCAGGGAAGCCCTGAATATTTTTACTTTTTTGTACATTTTCCTAATGAGATTGATTTGTACTGTTATATCTTGTGGCTTCTTATTTTTTCCTTAATTCATACGACTTTACTATTACCTATAATATTACAGGATAAACTATCTGAGGGGAAAACTCATTTCAATTTATTTTCAGGTAAGGCAAGTTTTTAAAATTAAAAAAAATATTCAGAATATTTGAGAGTACCTCAAACTCTTGAATGTATTAAAAACTCAATTGTGAGAAAGCTTGATAAATTCAATTTTTTACACTTGAAACTACAAGATGTCATCATTGATTTGTTATAAAATGGTAGAGTAAGAACAGTGACACATAGCAAAACTTTAAATATAATGTGTACATGTTTTTTCAAAATGCTCACTATTACTTAACTGACAATAGGATAGGAGATTAGGGGGGAAAGTATGATTTGGGCTTGCTGTTACTGTTTTCTTTGGTGATTTTGCTCAGAGGTTTTAACCTAGTTTGGAAATGAAAGTTCTGAAAGAAAAAAAAAAAGTTCTATAAATATTTTCTAAAAGATTTCTTCTCAAGGAGTTAGATCCTAAAACATGCACTGTGAACCATATTTTAACAAACCGGAAGACTTCTTATAAAAGAATGGAAGAACGTTTTTTCCAATATCTTTGTTTAAAGTTGGATATTTGTAGGAAAAAATAGTTGCTTGTATTGAGAAGTTTATTAAGAGACAAAAGCATAATTTAAAAAAAAGTCAAATGTAACTCTTCTAAAAGAATAAGAGTAAGGAAAATGAGTTATTTGAAGCACTTAAATATTAGAATTTTACATAAGTTATTTGTAATTCTTATTAGAATGCTTTAAGTATAATTTATTGTTTTCCAAAAGAATAAGCAAAGAAATATTGTTAAATTATTTGCCCATTTTCACATAGGTAGAGGATGTACGAGAGCTGAGATTTCAACCCCCAAATGTTGAGCTTCCAAGTCAATTCCACTGCAAATATATTTTTTGACTCCAAATGGAAACTTTTCTGACTGAGTCATTTATAAATAGCAGATTCCAAACAAATAATTTGTTATATAATTTTTGTAGAAAACCTAAAAATACAGTAAGATAATTATGTCACCTGTAATCATAAAATCCCTGTTTTAGTGTCTTTCCTTATCTGCATTCTGTGCACCATGGTTTGTTTATGTTGCATGTGTGAGTGTGTTTCTGGGCATATGTGACTGGGTAACATCATCTTTATGTATATAGCTGAAATGTGTTATCCGTTCCTTCCCTTGTGATACCATTGAATTGTGTTCAATTGTAATAGAAGAAATTTTCATTTATAGAAGTTCATTCTTAATTCTTCCATAAAGAAAGCAATTCTTCTTAAGTTTGGATTTTTATCAGTTGAGTTTTGTGAGAATGAAGGACAAGAGTGCATCCATTATCAAAACTAGGAAATCAATTCTCTACTTGCAATTATTTTTTCTTCTTGTTCTTCAGTAGACTGGTTATTTTTTAATGATTCTCTTTTACTCATTTCACCTGTTATATAATAAATCATTTATCAGGTTTTCATAAAAAGAATGTTTCCCAAACTTTACTAATCCTTTTTTTTTTTTTTTAATAACAACATGGACTCCTCTTTGGGGCAAGCTTGGTCATTGTCTTAATCAGGATTCTACCTTATATAATAGCTGCTCAATTGGTCAAAAATAAGTTAATATCTATCTCATTTTCCTTCACATGCCAAAACTGAGTATAGAAATATTGCAAGAAAAAAAGTATCATTGCTTACTTAGAAAGAACAGTAATATAAAGGAAAAATATTCTATATTAAGTACTTATGCTTAAAAGTAAAATTTAAACATTGCTTGTGAATTTATTCTGTGTGCTCTGTGCCTTTAAAAATTATTTTGCATATACATATCAAGATCATGTAAATTATACCTTACAACCAAACTCTGTAATCTCCATACAGTAAAACTGGAAAGGTCAGAATATTATTTAATGTTTTACAGTTTATATAAAAATATACTGAATTTTCCCATTTGGCCTTGACAGGTAATATGGTGATGACAAAAGCTTCTAGACTCCTTCTCCTTAACTCACACTGTAATCTGACATCACCTTCAGTTCCTAATTTGCCTTTTAGTTTGCTAACACTTTCAGAACTACTGGTACATAAAGCTTTTATTCACACCTGGCTTCTATTATTACCAAAACCGTTCTGCCTCTCTACTCACTTACCAAAGATAATCTGTCCTACATATAATAGCAATGCAGTTAATGAAATAATTGGTTTAAAATGTTGTACTCTGATGGTGTACATTATAAAGACTTTTGCAGGCACTATAGCTTTTAGGAATATCATTTTGGATGTCATTTGTGAAGTGCACTGTTATTTAGAATGAATTGCATGACAAATTTAATGCATTTGGTATTGCTCCTTGACACTAGCACTATACATACCTTTTCCCCCATAAGTTTTCGTATTGAAAAATCTTCTTCCTTTCTTCTTCTTTTTTTTTTTTAACCTGTAGAACCTAAATTATTATTTTTTCACACACACACACACACACACACACACACACACTGTATTTTTTTTTACAAGGGATAAATAAACTGACACCAAGCATTGTAAATGGATGACCACAACAAAAGCAACAATGATTGCAATTACCAAACACGAAACACATTCATAATATGTCATAATATTGACATTCAGTCCAGTAATCCTCCACTGTAACACCTCCTTTACTTTGCAGTGAAAATTGATTTGTATATTTTTTGCCTCTGAATCCTTGTGGGATTTTTTTTTTTATTCAAACAGAAAGTCACAAAAATTATAATCATCCTCATCAGTTCACTCAGTCCCATGTAATTAATTTTTATTTTTTAATCTTGATCTTTTGCTAGCACCTTTATGAATTCATCAGTTTCCATTAGAGTTCTGAAAATGCTTATTCATTCAGTTCAGCAGAATAGTCAGTTACCAGAAACCTGTACTTGTCAGAGTCTTTTTCCATGAATTCCTTGAAGATGAAACCCTTTTATAAGAACAGTTTTGCGAAAGCATCAGAGTACACCCAGAACTGTCTGTAATTGACAAAAGACTTAAAAATGACCACGGTTAAAGATTTGATGAAAGTTCATAATAATGCAATTGACAAGGAAATTTAGTTATTTCTGAGATATACATTTTAAAGTAATAACTAGAATTATGACTTATAACATTATACCAGAACATATAAGATTTTTAGAAATTTCATGTAATGTCTGAAACATTTATATTAACATATTTCCATACAAATAACCCAAAGAAAGTTTAGTATTAGTTGTTTTTTGTTTGTTTGTTTTTTTATACTGCAGTTCTTATTAGTCATCAGTTTTATACACATTAGTGTATACGTGTCAATCCCAATTGCCCAATTCAGTACACCACCATCCCCACCCCACCGCAGTTTTCCCCCCTTGGTGTCCATACGTTTGTTCTCTACATCTGTGTCTCAACTTCTGCCCTGCAAACCGGTTCAGCTGTACCATTTTTCCAGGTTCCACATACATGCGTTAATATATGATATTTGTTTTTCTCTTAATGACTTACTTCACTCTGTATGACAGTCTCTAGATCCAGCCATGTCTCAACAAATGACTCAATTTCATTCCTTTCTGTGGCTGAGTAATATTCCATTGTATATATGGACCACATCTTCTTTATCCATTCGTCTGTCGATGGGCATTTAGGTTGCTTCCGTGACCTGGCTATTGTAAATAGTGCTGCAGTGAACATTGGGGTGCATGTGTCTTTTTGAATTATGGTTTTCTCTGGGTATATGCCCAGTAGTGAGATTGCTGGATCATATGGTAATTCTATTTTTAGTTTTTTAAGGAACCTCCATATTGTTCTCCATAGTGGCTGTATCAATTTACATTCCCACCAACAGTGCAAGAGGGTTCCCTTTTCTCCACACCCTCTCCAGCATTTGTTGTTTGTAGATTTTCTGATGATGCCCATTCTAACTGGTGTGAGGTGATACCTCATTGTAGTTTTGATTTGCATTTCTCTGATAATTAGTGATGTTGAGCAGCTTTTCATGTGCTGCTTGGCCATCTGTATGTCTTCTTTGGAGAAATGTCTCTTTAGGTCTTCTGCCCATTTTTGGATTGGGTTGTTTGTTTCTTTAATATTGAGCTGCATGAGCTGTTTATATATTTTGGAGATTAATCCTTTGTCCATTGATTTGTTTGCGAATATTTTCTCCCATTTTGAGGGCTGTCTTTTCATCTTGTTTATGGTTTCCTTTGCTGTGCAAAAGCTTTGAAGTTTCATTAGGTCCCATTTGTTTATTTTTGTTTTTATTTCCATTACTCTAGGAGGTGGATCAAAAAAGATCTTGCTGTGATTTATGTCAAAGAGTGTTCTTCCTATGTTTTCCTCTAAGAGTTTTGTAATGTCTGGTCTTACATTTAGGTCTCTAATCCATTTTGAGTTTATTTTTGTGTATGGTGTTAGGGAGTGTTCTAATTTCATTCTTTTACATGTAGCTGTCCAATTTTCCCAGCTCCACTTATTGAAGAGACTGTCTTTTCTCCATTGTATATCCTTGCCTCCTTTGTCATAGATTAGTTGACCATAGGTGCATGGATTTATCTCTGGGCTTTCTATCTTGTTCCATTCTTCTTCCTTTCTTCTTATGTAGAACAGCCGTATGACACTGTGAAAAGAGCCTAAGCATTGGATGGAGAGCAAGTGGCCTGGTAAGAGGAAGCCCTTGTTTTACAGCCTCAGTTCTGTCACTTCCGGGCAGAGTTTGTAACACCAGCTACCAGTAGTGGTCACTGGAGCATCAGATGCATTCATGGAAATTTGTTCCATGCAGCATGATTTGTTTAATTTGATCTTACTATATGTAATATTCTATTTCTTTTTATATTTGTTCTATAAGGGGGAAAAAGGCAATTTAAGTTATGCTTATGCATCAAGTTGGCAGCTTGAACATTTTTGCAATTAGGAAATCTTTGGTATAAAATTTTAAGAATTACTACAGGAGGAATAAAACAGACTTTGGAGTCAAGTCTTAATTCTACCAGTTAGTGGTTGTTTGTCCTCTGACAGGTCACTTAACCTTCTGAATTTCAGTTTAATCCATGCATAAAATAGGCATTATTATAATACTTAATTCATTTAGGTGGAGTAAAGTTTGTATAGTTGAAATATGTAAAGTTTCCAGGGCGTTAACCAGGCACAGGGTACAATACAAGAATTATTACGTCCCCTTCCTCTTAATTATCAGGACACCCGAAGTGGGTCAATGTCATAATTAATGTCGTCTTAGTATATATGTGTATGACTGCATGCAGCTAGAGCGATGCCAGAAACATAGTGGATGCTTAAAAATGTCTTTCATTTATTGGTTAGCAGCTGATAATTAGTTGATACATACCTAGACAGTGGCTAAATGTGGGATCTGAACCAGTCCATTAAGGAAGGAAAGAGTATTTAATCATAGATATTATTTAGAATTGTTGGCACATGGTATACCCACTTTTATTCTATTTCATCATGGTTTATAAATTCTGTACGGAGGATACAATCACCACCACCCCCTTATTGAATTCCCTTCTTGATACATTGTTGACTGAACTGGTTGGTTGTTTTTTGCTGTTGTCCAATCAGACTTGGTTACTTCCCATGTCTTCCTGGTTAATGCCTATTTCTGATAGTTGATGCCAATTTGCTGCCCTGGGGTCAAATATTGTTAATATAATTCCTGGGTATTAAGAAACTAGATATTAAATGAATTATAAGGGTATTGAGGAATCTAGTTAATTCCTACACATCTTCCAAAATCATTTTTTTTTAAACATAGTATTAACTGTAGTACTTTTTTTTTTTAATTTTTTTATCTTTTAAAATTTATTTTTATATTTATTTTTGGCTGTGTTGGGTCTTCGTTTCTGTGCGAGGGCTTTCTCTAGTTGTGGCAAGCGGGGGCCACTCTTCGTCGCGGTGCGCAGGCCTCTCACTATCGCGGCCTCTCTTGTTGTGGAGCACAGGCTCCAGACGCACAGGCTCAGTAGTTGTGGCTCACGGGCCTAGTTGCTCCGTGGCATGTGGGATCTTCCCAGACCAGGGCTTGAACCCGTGTCCCCTGCATTGGCAGGCAGATTCTCAACCACTGCGCCACCAGGGAAGCCCAAAATCTTTTAAGATGCTATATTTCTGATTCAATTGAATATATATTTAATATAACTAGATTTATAACTGTAAGCAAGAATCACAGGATTAAAAGAGTCTTATCAAAGACCTTGATTTTTCAAAAACAAAGACTAATCCTTACCATGTTTCAACTTTTACCAATGTACAGACTATTAAAAATACTTTAAGGTGGATCTTTAGACAGAAGATAAAAATGACTTTGATATGCTAGCACAGACCTCTATTTCTTTCAGCTGCTTCAAAGCTGCTGTTTACCATTTCTTCAAGATTTTCAAAGAAAAAGCCTTGACTCTCCTTGACTCTCTTTGTCCACTTATGCACCTCCTATTCACTATTCAACCCACTGCAGGCTGGCTTCAGTCTGGCTTCTGTTCTCAGCACTCAGTTAAGAGTGCTATTATGATGAAGGTCACCAAGGAGTTCCCAATTCCCAAACCTAATGAATATTACTTCATTTGACACTATTGAATCACTATTCCATTCATTTCTATGTTTCCTCATTCTTATTCTCACCTTCTTTTTATGTGCGTATTTCTCTCTTCTCACATTCTTTATATTTGTTGTTTTACAGAATTCCCTAGACCCACTGCTCTTCTCACTTCAAAAATTCACTTATTCTTATGGCATCAATGACCTTGTACATGTTGATTCTTAAACTGTTATTTTAAGATCAGACCTTGAGGACAACACTTGAGGTTGAGATTTGTGTATATAACCATGAGTTAGCTTTTCTTCACCTTTCCACCTAGATATCCTACAGGTATCCCAAATTGAACAAACTCCAAAACTGAATCAATTGTCTATGCTTAAACAATTCTGTATTTTCTGAGTTTGTACTACTACTGTCCATCTATTTTCCAATCCTAAGAACGTGGTTAATGTTTTAAATCATCTTTCACTTATATGCAATGAATAATCTATTCCTAAATTCCCTTAATTTTCATTTCTATTTTAGCTGTTCAAGGTCAAGTCTTCCCTCTCTATAATTAGATATAACTGTTATAGAAATATTCTAGGTGGTTCTCCTGTTTTTGGTCTTATCCCATTACATCCATCCTTTAGAGTCAACATAAAGTACTATAAGCCAAATATGAATGTGTGATTTCATGTAAATGTTCAGGCACATTTTTATAGCCTGCCTAAAAATACAGTCACAGTATTATATTTCTAATCTCCCATTTTGCCTACCTATAGAGAATATTCTTCTTGTATGGTGTCTACTCCATTGACAAATTAAAAAACAAATGCAAAAACAAAACCCTGGTACTTACTGAGTCCAAGGAGTCAGTGGTTTTATTAGGTCCAGTTGATAACACTTGAAGATATGACCATTCAGCAATCAGACTTCATTCTCTGCTTCCATTGTTGCTTTTACTACCACACAACATTGCTATTGCAAACAGGCAATTTCTCTTTGATGTTCTTCCTTATATGTTGATATGACCAATGGAAATTGCTGCTAAAGTTTCAACTTTGGTTTCTTGTACCGAAAAAGATTTCTCTCTCCCCAGTGGTAATCTAAACCATATTTGATACCACCATAATTCTTTGTTCCCAATGAAACAGCATTTGAATATATACTAAAACACACACACACACTTTTTGAAAACGTATGTTCACAGTGTTAAGGTGTCTTGTTTAAGAATAATTCTGACCCAAGACTTGCTTTTTGCAGGAACAAGGTATTTTCCATGACAATGAAGGCTCAGGTTCTAATCCATTCCATTAAGATGATCTCTTATCTCAAGAGAACCTTGTTATTCTAACCCGCCAAATGTCCTCTCTGGGCTCAAAAATCAATGATAAGTACCCCAACATTAACCTTCTCAAAGTAAGGAGTAAGAATCTTGATTCTTTTTTTTCTCAGAAAGTAAGATCACTACCACTACCCCTGCTCCAAGAAATTTACTTTTTCTGTTTAATAGTGTATATTTCCCACATCCATAAATACCATTCAAAATCGAATATAATTTACAATGTCTGTGTATACCCATATATAAATATGACATCCTTATTAACAAATTTTCTTATATGGGGTATTTATTGTAAAATGTTTTTGTTTTTAAAACTTTCATATAAATACCTTCGGGAATATAATATCTTTGTTCTGTGAATATTCCCTTGGAATAAATTTTCTCCACTGAAGTTACTGCAAGAATATTTCCAAGATTTTTATAAAAATGGTCAATTTTGTATATGATTATAAAAGCTTATATTCATTTCAACAGTGCATAGGAGTGCCAATTTCTCATATGTTTAACAAGATTGCATTAGCAGTTTTAATGGCAAAATAATATCTCACATTTTAACTTTATGATTCCTTATCATCAGTACCTCATGCTTCTTTCCCCACATGTGGTATTTAGAAGGTCTCATTGGATGTCTCAAATGAACTGACAAAGCATTTTTTCCACTGTTTACCAAATTCCATCTTCCCTAATCTGGTCCCTCTGGTAGTTTATTATAGAGATTTCTGATGTTCAAATGACACCACAGCTATTGTTATATGCCAAAGGAGTGATTTCTGTTTGCTCATCTTAAAGATGCTGATATCCACTAAGAATTCTTTTGTTTGTTTTCTGCCACATTTAAAGCTTCATGTTGTGTTATACACAAATAAGGAAATCAATTCTATTTCTTTCTAAACTTAATTTTATTATTATATACTATTGTAATTCTGTCCACCTCTGAGATATTTTCCTCATAATAGTCCCTTGTGTTCTGACTCTCCTGTCTCTGAGCAACAGCAACTTGTTCAAAATGACCTGCAAGCAACCTCCCTCTAAGGCCACTTAGAAACGTTCAAACTATCTGAATTCTAGACCACGTCAGCCTGTAAGCACTCTATTAAGCAGTAGAGTTTTTTCCCCGCCTGGACAATTGTGGCTGTTATAACATATTATGAGGCCAGTTATCTAAATATACCAGAAATCAGGTGCACTGTGGAATCCTTCAACCTGATACATTGATGTCATCAACTCTGTATATTTAAGCCAGAGTATAAGAGAACCAAAAGTAAAGAAAAAGAAAAAAAATCCTTTCGTTCCGTGGTAAACTCTTTTGATTCAGGGGTTTTTACATAGGTCAATGATGTCCATAATCCACCTGAATTTATATGGAACATTTTGTTTGAATTGCATATTTTTCCCCTAGCTTTTACAAAAGCCATGAGAATTCTGTGACTCAGAATTATGCTTAATAATAAAACTACACAGAGGCAGCCTTCAGTAGGGCTTCTACCTTTCTGGTTACAAGATGACAGAAGCCATGTGAGGAGAGAGAGATTACCTATGTCAAAGGGTTTATAGCAAGATCTTAGCTCTGTGTTTGTTTGTTTTGTTTTGTGGCTATTTTTTGTCCTTGTATGCAGTGATGAATTAAGATAAAATGATTTGGGTTTTTTCAGTTAAAAAAAAAATGCTGAGGGTAAAGTCTTCTCTCTTTAATACTACCTAGCAATTTTTAATTGAAAAGTTTTACCTTTTTCGAAAACAGTAGGGAATCAACTTTGATTGACCTTTCTGATGAGGACATTATTGAAAATTCCTATCATCTGATCTTTTTTTTCCCTATCTACTTCTCACTGACCTTTATTGAATAATTCTGAATTAGATTTAAATTTCCTTTGGTCTTTGTGATATTTACTGTCGAAATACCATTTGCTTTGTGGATCGTTTTTAAGAGGTTCCTTTATGCAAATAGCATTACTATAAATGAAGCACAGATACATGAAGTTTTCTCTGCTTCTCTTCTCTTTGTATCCTGTTAGCCAACATTTCTTTTCCACATATATACTCTAACTCTGAAATACACTGACTTTTATTATTAACAGTGAATATCTTAATGTTTTTACTATAACAAGTAATGATCTATTTTAATAGATGACTTTAAGATAAGCTAATGCTAACAAGATAAAAATCAATTTAATAAACAAAAGCTTACATTTTTTTTCCCAAGGAGAATTATTTTTCAGTGTAATGCAACTTAACAAAGATATTTTGAACACCTAGTGTCTCCAAGGCCCTGTGCTAGGTACAGGAGAGATAGAGAAAAAGGCAGCCAATAGACAACTTCTACACTCAAGTTTTAGAGAAAATTACATTAGTGTATTAGTTAGAACATAGAGTCTAGGTTGCTGTAGAATCAATTTTGTGTTTCTCAGTCATAACATTGAGATAGACTGGTGGTCCAGGATAGGCAGACCGATTTGTTCCACAAGATCATCCAGGGTTCAGGGCTCTTGTCTCTTGCCTCTCTTCTCCCTCAACTATTGACCTTATCTGCATAGTCAAAGCTGGTTGGCCAGCACCAAGTCCAAGTCCTAGACCACAGGAAGGAGAACCAAAGCCTAACTTTATAAGGGAAAAGCCTATCCTTAAAACAATTGGCAAGGACTTTATTACACACCCAAATCTAGATACAAAAGGGATAGACAGTGATCCTGCCTGTGTAGGCATGTGCTAGAGTAAAACTTAGAGAGTACTAATGATTAAAGAAGGTAAGATTGGACACTGTAGGATTATTATATTACATATATGCTTTTATACAAATAAAAAATACAACACATGAATGTGCTATAAGAGAGAAATGCAAATATAGGAGCATGAGCCATTACTTTTGGACGTGGGTAGTTGGGAATATTTCATGCATGCTTTTTTTTTTTTTTTCCCCCCAACTTATTGGAAGCCTTTACTTTGGCATGCTTTTTCTTTTTCTTTTTTTTAAAATTTATTTATTTCTAGCTGTGTTGGGTCTTCATTTCTGTGCGAGGGCTTTCTCCAGTTGCGGCAAGTGGGGGCCACTCTTCATCGCGGTGCGCGGGCCTCTCACTATCGCGGCCTCTCTTGTTGCGGAGCACAGGCTCCAGATGCGCAGGCTCAGTAGTTGTGGCTCACGGGCCCAGTTGCTCCGTGGCATGTGGGATCTTCCCAGACCAGGGCTTGAACCCGTGTCCCCTGCATTGGCAGGCAGACCCTCAACCACTGCACCACTAGGGAAGCCCCACATGCATGCTTTTTAAACTGGGTCTTAATATTTGATTTGAACTTCAGTATGTATAGATAAATGGAAGGGGCTTTCAAACAGGGATCAATATGGTCAAAGGTTTGAGGCTGTGTGGGAAATACTAGGTAAGAGAGCGTCATCTAGTTTGTTAAGTAGAATGAAATTTTGAGATTTGAACAGAGAATGTTTGCATAGAATATAGGGATTTACTCTCTAGAGAATAAAAAGCTAGGTTCTATGCATAAATATATTTACTTACTTTAGAGGTATACTTCTGGAGTAATATGTCTAGAAAAGGGAGATAATAGAATCACTTAGAATGCCAAAACACTATTGACAGATAATCAGTACTTGAAACAGTGATGTTAGAAAGCAGATTTAATATTTTGATTTGTGATTTTATTTTTTTTTACTAGTACCAGATTATTAAATAATTTAATGTAATCTTGAAAATGCCAACAATTAACACTCTAAGTTGTTAACAATATGATTCTCTCTTGATTCTTTTGCTTTACACAATCCCAAAAGAAATTATGTTTTTAGATATACTAATAAGGAAGATATCCTACATTGCCTTATGGTTAATTTTTTATGCTACTATAATTTACTTCAAGTTATTCATGTATTCAGTTTCTTGCCAATGCTTCCAATATTATTATTCTTGGTATTTGCAGTAGTCAGCATATAACAAACAAAATAGATATCAGTGTTAAACACATAACAATGACCAATGACTTGACTCCAACTATTATGCTTATTACATAGAATAAGCATACAATCAGAAAAGGAAGCCAATTATTATATACTCCTAAACATCAACTCAGAATGCCAACAATGATTTCACAATAGTGACTTTGAAAGAATATGTCAAATACTATTGGAAAAACCATAGTTAAATCACTAGTTTTTGTTTGTTTTCCTCTACATTCTTCAGGATATGATATATATTTCCTTCAGTTTTCACTACTATTATGGGGGAATTAAAGTAAGGAGTAGCATGCTATTTGGCTACTTTCAAGTTGTGTCTTTGTATTTGCAGTTATCTATTGTTTTATTATGAGCCAGCCCAAAATATAGTGACTTAAAATCAAAACACTGATGTGTCTTTCGCACAGATCTGCAATTTGGGCTGGGCTTATGGGAGCAGCTCCTCTCTGTTCTTTGTGTTGTCAGCTGGGATGGATTGACTACAGCTGAAGGATCCAGCTTAAGGTAGCTGGCAAGTTAATGCAAGCTATCAAGTGGTAGCCTCAGTTCTTGTTCATGTGGGCTTCTTCACTAACTGCTTGGGCATTTTCCAAGACCAAATGTTCTAAGAGGCAGAAAGTGGAGGCCACTCTCTGAAGAACTAGTTCGGGAAACTGGCATAGCATCACTTATGCCAAAATCTATCAGTACAAGCAGTCTCAAGAGCCCACCTTGATTCAAAAGAGGGCACCCCCAGTGGTCTGCTCATAAACTGCCTCTCAAAAAAAGTGTCCTGATTTGTAGTGTTTACCAATTTCTATGGTGTAAATATCCTCACTCCAGCAGAATTAGAGCTGCCAAATTGCACCACGGAACACAGAGTTGGAAAGAAATGAGCAAAAGCTATTCTTGTGAGCTAGTGCAAGCAGATCCAGCACCCCACTTTATACACCCAGTGTCGTAATGGCAGTTAATGTGTGGCCACATTCAACCAGCCACACGCTGGGAATATCACTAACTTGTGAATTCCTTCATTTGCAAGATAGGAATGATGGCTGCATTGCCTCACAGATTTGTGTTAGGCACAAGATAAGTTGTAAATGAAGCACTTTGAAATTTAATAGGTAACAACTTCATTCTTAGAAGCTATCCTGAAATTATTTCCTTAATAATGATGGTGATGTTTCTCTAGAAGATAACATGATGTGTTACTTCACTATCTGATTTTTCATACTAAAATGATATAATGAACATTGTACAACTGTTTTATTTGCTATATAGCTCACATACTGGTGAAAATAGTGTATTTTATTTACAGACAGTTCTAAAAACCATATATTGTTTCGAATATAGGAACTCTATTTGTATCTGAATAAACCTCCAGATTTTAGTCCCCTCTTTTAAATGTTGGGAAGAGGCCCAGAATCTAGGTCTCCTAATTTGCATAGCAGAGTTTTTTTCACTTAAATACACTGATAAAACTGGCCTTTTGATTTAAAAGAATAACTAGGGGCAACGAGAAAACATTTTATTTCAGTGTGGTATAAAAAAAGGAAGATCTTTTTTCTACAGACTGATAATATTACAAATCACATTTCATGTGTTGAAAATTCAGGTTGGGTATTAATATTAACCCTGCTTCACACAGAGCACTTTGTTCTGAAGTTAAGCAAGTATTTAAAAAGCAATGTATTTTGGTATATTTTATATGTCATGTTAAACCCACCATCACATAGGAACTTTTGAAACAGGGGTTTCTCATAAAATATTAAAATATAGCATCCTCATTTAACTCTGAGCTTTCAAGAAAAATCCATTTTGTAAATTACATTTCATAAATATATTTCTAACATTGCTTACAGAGTCATTGATTTCAGTAGAGATTTTTATTAATTTCATTTGCATTTCTTCATCTCAGAGTATTTTATCGACTCTTTCAAAATTAAAGACTAACCTAGAATGCTGTTACTTGAAATTAGACTACCTTGCCTAGATTTTAAAGAATGAATTATTATGCTATGATATTTTTTTGTCAGTCACCTGTCTATGTGGCAAGTGTTCTGCGATTTAATCATTCTGTTTAAAGTGTAAAACTCTTTATGTTATTTATAGGATATGACCTGATGTGTCATTCATAGAAAAAAGTCAGAATTTAATTTAGAGGTAAAGGTCTAAAAGTTAAAAACTATAGAAATGCTTGGTGATTGAGATATTTTCTCTCCTTGAATTGAATTATATATTAATATTTTTGCTGCTAGATCATTGATTTAACCATACAGACTTTCTGTTCTGTAGGTTAAAAATTTAGGAAATTGTAGCATCTATTTAAACATTGACTAGAAATATATTTTTCTCCACTACATTTTAAAGCTACCTGAATGACGATATGCCATAAAACAGTTACGTATGAATGAAACTTATGTGTATATATCACCATGGATTGATCTCAAAAACACAATGTGAATGACAAAAACATGCTTCACAATGATATACAGAGTATGATATATTTTCTGTACAAGTCCATCAACACAAACATTTACATATTATTATTGAATGCCTATTTATTCAATTCATCCAGGAACTAGTTGTCTTGCCATATTAGCGGGCCAGGGACTGTTCAAGGATCTAAAGATTCAGAGAAAATTCCTGACTTCAGTGATAGGAGACAGTAAATAAGCAAGTGTTATCCATAAAGTATGTTGTACTTTTTAGGTTGATAACTACAGTGGAGAAAACAAAGATGGGAAGAGAGAGAGACTGTGTGTGTTGGGGGTGGGGAATATTATTGCATTTTAAGATGGGGCCTCCCTGGGAGCTATAATTTGGGAAAAGACATAATAGGAGTGAAACACTGAGACATACAGATATCTGAAGGAAGTGTATTCCAGACAAGGGGCCTAAGGAAGCAACATGTCTACTATGATGGAAGAAAAGCAAGAGGGTAAAGAATATGGAGCTGAGAAAATGAGGGGTAAAGTAGTAGGAGATGCGACCAAAAAGGTAACTGGAATATATCCAAGAGGGTTGTCTTGAGCTTGGGTCAGACTCTGAGACTAGGCATACCCCTGTGTTATTTATTATGGAAATGTTCCCAGAAGAACCTGATAAAAGAATGGTATAATCAAGAAAGGAAGGGGAAGGAGCAAAGCAAGACTATGACTCAGTCTGATCCTTCAGGGGAGTTCTAGAGTACAAATTACCCTCAGATCCAATCCCAACTGCAGGCAACATAGCTGGTGTTCAGATCCCAGCTCAAGTTAGCCCTTAAGCCAAAGGCTGCTTGAGAGAATGTAAATTCCCAGGGACTCTGAGCTCTCTGCGGGCAAAGTGGCTGCAGCTGTTCAGGAAGTCCTCAGAAGAGACTTGAAATCCTGTTCTATTAGCAGTAGAGTGGAAGGCGAGCAGAACATCCAGAATGTACCTACAGGGTTAAAGGTTGTGTTGAACTTCGTCAACCTTGTAAAGGATTCAAGACTTTTATTGTAAGCAAGATGAGAAGCCACTGGAGGATTTTGAGCTGAGGTGACGTGATCTGGCCTTTGTTCTAAAAAGAATGGATTATAATAGAGAGTCAAGGGCAGGAGCAGAGAGAATAGTTGGGAAGTTATAGCTGTATTTCCTTTGATTTATTTTGGTGTCTTGGACCAGAGTGGTAACAGCAGAAGTATTGAGAAATGTTTGGATTCCGGTTAACTGTAGTTATCTTTACATTCAAAAAGAGTTATGGAATGTGAGAGAAAAAGAAAAAAGTCAAGGAGAGAACTCTTAAGAGGTTTGGCCTAAACTACTAGAAAGAAGGAATTTGTAAACTAGTATGGTGGTTAAAAAAAAAAAAAAAAAAAAGGAAGAATATTTTCTTTTTATGGTGGGAGAACATATCAAGTGCTCAGTTTTTGATGAATATCTAATAGCTATTTCTAAATTAAATCAAGTGGAGATAATCAAACAGGCCTTTAGAGAAGCAAGACAAATTTGGGGGAGAGACTGGCTGCAGATGTAAATTTGTAACTCTTCAGGGTATGGAAATAAGAACATGAAATTCCTGAGCATGTGGTTTTATATGGTAAGTATAGATCTAATAGCAAGAAAGAAAAAGAAAAAAAACGATACTGGAAACAAAGGGAGAAATGGTGGAGCAATGACTTGAGGCAGCACTGAGGACATGGAATTGAATGCATACGTGAAAATGGTGAATCTAGATAGGCGTCTGGCAATTCATTAATGGTGATATGAGAGAACATAAGGTATAGTGCATGGACACGTTTGGGGGTAGGTACAATTAGGGGAATTTGTGGATATTCTCTTCTCTATTCTTCTAGTCTGTCAGCAAAATATAAAGCCAGGGGCAGTAGTTGAGTGTAAATATAGGCAGGAAATGTTGAACATTTGAAGTCAGAAAAACATTTAAATGTCATGTTTCACACTGGGAGAATTGACGGATTAGAGAAATAGAACGTGATTGTGGAATAACAATTGAGCATTCAATTGAAATCTTTCTTTGATCATGAATTTAAATTGGAAGATGCAAAAAGATTAGTTATCCTTTAACTAAGCAACATATTCAGCATGTTGGTAGGATTGTTCTGGCCAGGGTTTTAGTTTAGCCAATTGAGTATGAAAAAATAAGAGAGTTGAAAGGGAATGAGGGTGTTTTCGAGCAATTACAATGATTAAATATGGAATTTAATCAGGTTATGGGGGAAAAAGAAGACTTTATGGTATTTTGAGACAGGAAAAAGATGAAAGTATTGATTGTAGATTATGGTGGGTTAGGAAGATTGATGTAATTGGAGTACCACACACACACTTAGTGAGCTAGAAAACAGAAGGTGTTAATCAGATAGTGACATACTTGAAAGTTAGATTAATTTAAGGAGGAGGTAGCTGTTACTGATCATGAAATGATCTTGAGAATAGACATATGATTGAGTGTCTGAAGTAGAGTGGAGTATAAGATTGACTCTTGAACGGATCAAGAAAATTAGAGGCAATAAACATGTAAGTGCCAAAACAGCAAAAACTGTTTTATGGACTGCTGGATGTGCATAAATCATTGTCAGGCACATATTAGACACTAGAAAAATATTTATTGGGTAAATTAATGTAATGAATGATAAAAATGTTAACATACCAACTTTAAGTACATTCAACTGCTTCAGATTTGATTCTATAATGGTGTCTTAATTCATGTGGGCAGACTGGGTGGCTTATGAACAACAGAAATTTCTCACAGTCCTGGAGGCTGGAAGGCTGAGATCAGGGCGCCAGCAGCATCATTGAGTGGGGGACTTCTTCAAGGTCTTGGTACAAGGTGCAAAGGAACTCTCTGGAGCCTGTTTTTAAGGCCATTAATCTCATACATGAGGGCTCCACCCTCTAGACTTAATCACCTCCCAAAGGCCCCACCTCCTAATACCACCACATTGGGCATAGATTTCAACATACACATTATGGGGGGATACAGACATTAAGACCCTAGCAAATGGGAAGCAAAGGAATAAAAAGCTGGCATGTTAACTTTATCAGTGATGATGTTTCCTTACTCATATTTTAGAAAAAAGCAAATATACTATTTTGTCTTAATTCTTGTGTGAGATACATATATGTTATTATTTTCTGAACATTTTTATACATTTTTGCATTTCAAAAAAATGAATGCAATTTAAAAAACACAGGAAATGGAATGCAACACATAAAACAGTGATCATTTAATTTTGCACATACAAGTGGTAGAGAACTATATTTCTATAACAAGACAAAGTTTGGTTTTTATAAAATAAAGCATAATGATTAATGTTGAAATGTAGCAATGAAAATTTAGAACCTAAAGACTGAAAGAATTCACATCCCAAATGAGGACTTTTCCCAGAGTAACTGCAGAATAATATCAAAAACTGAGGGAACAGGCACTGTAAGAAGAACTGAATTAATTAGCCAGTCAGTCAAGTATTTAAAGAAGTTTCATTCTCAAAATGTAGCAGAAAAATCTGAAGAGATTTTTATAAAAGATAAATTGAAAAGGAATTTAATGATCAACTAAAGGGACTAAAGTCAAATACATTCTGGAAAGAACTCTGCTAAACCACCAAACAATAAGTAATTTACAGATTATCTTAAAACTGTCAAGGTGGGTTGGAGGGAAAGGTTAATGAAAAACTTTAACTCATTCTATAATACTACGATGAGAATTATACTCAATCCAGACAAGTATAGCAAAAAGAAAGGAAAAGGAAGAACTTTAAACAAATGTTGCTTTTGTACATGAAAACATGCATTTTTATATCACAAATTCAATATCATTAAATAAAACCCAGCTTTCACCAGGGGACACAGCAGTGATTTCAAATAATTGAAAATTGAGTCTACCACGTGACCCCTCTGAGCTACTCATGCCAACAAATAAATAAGCTAGAAAGGGGTCCATGTACTGGCTGAGGTGACTGGTTCTAAGTATAAAAGAGAAAATGTGATGCTACTAGAAAAGAAGGTATAAGGAAGAGAATGGCTTTCTGGGGCTCCTGTGGATACTCCAATGTCCTGTGCTTAATGTCCATAGGAAATCACATCAACCCGATATAGTCAGGATGTCTAAGGACCCAAACACTTTCGAAATAAAGGTTTTTCTCATTCAACCAGGCAAGAAACTACAACCAGCTGAGGCAATTGCTGAGGGCAAAGGGAATACAGAATGGTAGTGGGAAAAGGTAGTAAAAAATACCAATGGTGACCTCATGACTAATTGCTGAATTGAGATCTTAATAGTTATGATAGTTTGATCCTTATTTCAATAAGGGATGCAATGTGTATAGTTTAAGCATTTTCCTCCCCCTTTCCAATTCTCTTATCAACAAATATAAAATATGTCAGTAATACCTAACCTTATATCTCAATATTTAGGTTATAGAACATTAAAAAGAAAGTGATTCATCCCAAATAGGAATGAGTATCAAACAAAGACAAATGTAAGGACTTTGTAACTTTTCTTAGGAAGATGGTTAGTGTGTTTTCAGTTGTACAAGGGATAGTTGAATCACGTTAGGAAGAAGCATGATTTTAGAACTTATCTGTGGTTAATAGGGATGCATGTGGATTCCAAGTTATCAAGAGATGAACCTTGATAACCTTCTACTGTGTCAAATTAGTATCTCAGAATTTCTTTCCCTCTATGTTCTGGGCTAAGGTTGGCCATAAGAGAAAATTATGTGTAAAATTTAGAAAGTGGGAGTGAACAACAGCTAGATGGAGGCTCAGGGGGTCAGCGTAAGATAAGACAAATTAGTGCTCATACATGGTGTCTTGAATCTGCTGACACACCTTGTTGATGTGAAGCAGTAACTGGGCTTCCACATCCTCCACTTTTTGCTAGAGATCTCCTCCTCCTGCTCCTTTGGGCCAGGTATGTGTTCACACCCTCGACAAATAACACTAGCCTCTTCTGCAAATCATCCGCATTATTGAAGTTGGATAACTGGAGATGTTGAAAGGTTAACATGGCTTCCGGCTCATCCTCATAGGTTCCAGTTCATTCTTACAAGTTCTAGTGTGCCCTTGCTCTCCCTCACACTATGTCCATATTTCTTATGTACACTTGCCCTCTTCACTTCCAATCCAGCACCAGACACAGAAGCAGCAGCTGTAGATGAACTGTTTAACCACTCCCACAATTGCACAAACAAATCTTTATAATAATTTGTTATAAACCATTATTAATGGCCAATCTCTAATTCATCTCTGACTGATACAAATACCTACAAAATTGAGCACACTTCCTCAAACTTCTCTTTTCTAGGGAATCTGTTTGATTTAAATATGTAATTTAAAGAATCTCTCTAGGAATGTTCCATATTGTTTAGTCATTTTGACATATTATATAATAATATTTTTAGTAAAGCATTTTATTTTAAATATTTTGCCTGTTTAACCAAAGGTTATGATATTTAATCTATATTATATAAGAAAAAAATTGATCCACAAATTTAAAAATGTAACTTGGTAGGTTTAGAGACAAAATATACCCTGCTTAGTATTTACCAAGAGTTTAAGATAACTAAAACTCGATAAACTTTGATTATGAAAACAATTGGCAATTCTATTTTCACAACTTTATTCTAAATGATTAATTCTTAAAGCCTTCACTTATACTCTTTTAAATCAAACCTTTATTAATAACAAATGTTGCTTGAAAGGGTATGCATTTTCAAGCCCTTTATATTTTGTGGTAGTTTGAGTTGTATCACTTCAAAAGTACAAACTCTGTTTTTAAATTAGTAAATAGATACCTGAAGTACTATTTTTGCAGGCTTTGCACAGGCCCCTGTCTACTACTTTGATATAGTCTATACATAGTCTGTATACATCCTGTATTCTGAGCTGGTAAAATACATTGGAACTAACATACTAAATATTTTATGTGCTTTTACAAGTGCAATGTGCAAAAACACATACATTAGTCTCATTGATGACTCTAAAGTGGATTGACATTTGGTGATAATGCCTGAACCTTTTGACTCTTATATAAAGAATATAGCCCCCCTTCACTTTTGCCTTAACTTGGAGGTGGCATGTTTAAATTTTCACATATACTTAAAGAGCTTATCTGATCTTGTTACCTACTGTGTAGTTTTATTTAAATCTTAATAATTTTTATGCTATAGCCTTTAATGATGTTTGTGACTAAGAGTAAAGCCAAATTAAAATGGAAAACCCTTCAAAATACTTACAGATGAAACGGGTTGATGTCTAGGATTTGCTTCAAAATAATGTGAGGTAGGAGAAAGGAGTGTAGATGAAGAAGAAAGGAGTGTAGATGAAACAATATCAGTCAAGTTTTGATAAATGTAGAAACCTCTTCATGAGGTCACTTGTGGTGTAGGCCCTTATGTAGCTTCAGGATGGGGCCTGGTTATCAGAAAGAGCAACCACATGATTAGTGGGTTGGAACTTTGAGCTAGCATAAATTCCGGGGAGAGGAGGGTGGCTAGAGTTTGAGTTCAAATACATGGCCAGTGATTTAATCAGTCATGCCTACATGGTGAAATCCCAGATAATTCTCTGTACACCTGAGCCAGTAGAACTTCCTAACTGGTAAACAACATTGATGTACCAGGAGGGTAACACTTCCTGATTCCTGAGCAGAAGGCGTAGAAGCTCTGTGCTCCCTCCCTGAATCCGTCCTATGTGTATCCTGTGTAATAAAACTATAATTTAAGTATAGCACTTTGCTGTACGCTGTGAATCATCCTAAGAAGATTCACAAATAATCAAACCTGAGGAGATCTATCATGGGAACCCCCATCTTTGTAGCTAAGTTTTCAGAAGGGGGATAGCCTGAGGACACCCCCAAGACTTGCAGCTGACATCTGACGTGAGAGCAGTCTTACGGAGAACTTTTCCCTTGACCTGTGAGGTCTCACTCAGGTGGTTAGTGTCAGAATTTAACTGTAGTATACCTAGTTGGAGTAAACATAATTGTCTTTTGACTAAACTTTACATTTATTTTGACATAAATTTTCCTTTTATATAGCTTTTTATTTTCCCATCTGTCCCTATTCTCTAATTCAAATTGGTGTCATAGAAACACCAAAATGATTATATTTCCTAACCATACAAGCACTTATCTCCATGTGAATGCTCATGGCACTCCCTTTGTCTAGAATGTCTTTCTTATAGCACATAAATATCATCCAGCATGATCGAGTGATTCTTTTATACTCAGTTTAGTAATCATTTCTCCAGGGTGTTTTCCCAGCTACCATCCACAACCTCTTCCCACTCCAATACCCATACCCACTGCTAAAAAACTTGGAGTAAAGTACCTCTTTTTAGTATTTTTATCAAACCTTGTGTATATCTCTATTATTGTACTTGTACATCTTTCATAATGCTCATGTAACTGTTTTCCACAGGATGCTGTTAGCGCCTCAAGAATATGATTCTGTTTTCCTGGTTTGTTTTTTGTTTTTTTTTTTTATCCCCAGGACTTAGCTCAATGGTTGCAACAAAGTATGGGCAATAAATATTTGTTGTGGGAATTATTTGAATGAAGTGAATACATTTGTGTATGTCTTTCATAATGTGCTTTTGTTGTTCTCTAGATCTTGGCTTATTATGGGATTTATTCTATGGAAGTTATTTTGTAATTAACTTTAAATAAGCTTTTCTGTGGGACGGGGAGCACTGTTTACCTTGTAACTTTTTCTATAAATTTCCTTCATGTTCAAATTAATCTATTCCATTTGCTTTGCGCACTTTTTCCTCTCTCAATTTGAAATGTCCTTGTACGTTTACATAGAAATATTTTGTAATTACATTGTGATTTGGACATCTGAAATCTAAATAATAACTATATTAATTTTGAAAACATGTAATACTGACATAACGTTAGATCTTAAGCTTGAGGATTATACAAATATTTATCACTCAAGGTTATCAACTGTTGAGTAGTGAAATCCTTAATTATTCTATTAGACTGCATCTTCATTACGCTGATTTTATTTTATTTTTTTCTATCGTGTATGTAGAGCAGACTTCTTTTGGTCCAACAAACATCAAGACTGTGCCTCTATAAAGTCACTTATTTAGATGATGAGTGAAATTTCAATTACTCTAAATGCATGATCTGTGTGTAATTAAAAGACTGAAACAAGAAATTTGCTTTTTTTCCCTTAAAATTGCAGCTGAAATGATGTAGGCCCCTGGACTCCCACTGTAAGATAGTTGAGAATGATTATCGGAATCTTCCAGGAGAAAAATTTCCGTAAGTACTCTTGTCATCAAAAAATTTTTAAATCTTATATGCAGAGAATGGAAAATAATATATTTATATCTATATATACCAGTTTATTTTCTCCTAAGCTATTTCTTTGTAATTACGTAGAGGTGGATTAAATTTGTTTGAGATTCTCCCTTCCATCCAGGTTACTATGTCCATTTGTAGGCATTATTATGGTTGAAAAGTTAAAATAATATATATAATTTCTATCTTAAGAGTTTGACATTACCATTAGAAAAGGAAGTAAAACTCAAATCTTTCAGCAGCTGCAAAAAACATGCCCTGCTCAGGACCCTGAACAAATGCTATCACTCAACAATATTTCTGAATGAATAAACGTATACATGGGGTGAGAATCACTCCATATTACTGAAAATTGCCTGGAAATTAGCACCAGATCCATTCCATTTATCTATTACCATAAACGTCATCCTAGATTAAAACATTTTCATATAATTATATATTTTCTACTATATTCTAGAAAACGTCATTCCGTTTCTCTGATTTTAAAGTCCCAACCACCTTAAATATTGAGCTCAAGTTGCATCTCCTTATTGATGCCTCTGGCTTAAAATTAATTTCCCTTTTCTTTGGTACTAGTGCACAGTGTATCACAAATTAGTACTTTCTTGCCCTCTAACTTTAATCTGTGTAAACTGTGCACATCTAGTTAGATAAAAAGCTCTTTCAGATCACCAAGAAGGTCTTAGTTTTCTGTGCTATTTCCCTATTTCAACAAACAACCCAGCAAATATAGTGCCAAACACTGAGTGGATGTACTATACGTAATGACTAATTGATTGATTAGAAGAATGACTAAACTTTCTACTCAATGTGACCTTTTCTAAGAAGCCTTCCAAAATGAAAAGAAAGCCTTAGGCTAATATATTTAAACAATTTGCATAACAATGTATTTTCCCTTGTGGGTTTAGCTTTATTCATTTATATGTAAATGATTGCATATATGTGACCATATCAATTTAATAAGGAAGGAGACAAAAGGCACAGAGAGACAAACAATATGAATATCACTGCTGTAGAGTGTTAGCTCTGGAATAAATATGCCTGGATTCTTAGCTCTGTCAGATGTCAGCTCTTTTATCTTGAGCAAATTGCCTAACTCGGGTGTCTTATGATTTCATCCAAAAAATGGTGATAATTCGTAACCACTTCACACTTTTTTTTTGGAAAATGAATGGGGGATAAATGAGAAATAGACAAAACTGTGTGTGTATATATACATATATATCATTATAGGTTGTTATGAACTGTAGTATAATCATATACATATATACACATACAGTTCAGAACTTACCCTATATTGTGATCACCATAACATTATATCATTCTTAGACAGTCTTTCAAGACTAGTTGTTTTGGGGATCTAGTTAAGGAAGATATCAAGTCAACCTCTGGGAAAGAACTCACTCTTAATATAAATGTAGTTGTAGTACTTAGTATGACCTAGTAAAAATCCTCAAGGTCAGTAAAAGGATAATTTGAGTACCAAAGAGCATGTGTCATTTAGATCACCTTCTGACTCAGCCTGCAAGGACCGATGCCTGAATCCTAGGAGAAAATGTCACTAAAATATATGTCTGACATTTAGAGGAAAAGGCAACATGGTCCTGTAGCCTAAGTCAGAGAGCATAATGAGGGTTATTGTTGGCAAATGATGACACAGATACAACCAGTTAAGAGACATCCACAATGAAGAGCAGCTGGTAAGGCTTATTCGTTTTTGAGGCACTAGTTCAAGAGGCAAATGAGAAATACAGTTTTGCTGTGGTTTAGCGCTGTTTGTGGTTTTGGGGTGTTTTTCTAGCATTTTGGTAGTATTAGCAGCATCCTGCCATCAGTTGCAAGAGCTATGCATGCTGGGAAACAAATCATTAAATGCTATGACTTGCCTAAAAATTTTAAATAGCAGAATAGAAATAAAACAGACTTTCCTTCTGATTCAGTGCTCTTTGTCCTACTTGGCTGCCATCTTTTTACCTAGAGTTTCATATCTTGCTCATCTTCAAAGTCACTTGGCAGATATTTTTAAAATCCATAATATTGAGTCATTGAAAATTTGATTCAACATGTTGATGGCAGGTCCAGGAAGCATAGTTCTTCAGGTGTCCTTTCTTAATCTGAGACAGTCGGCTTTGGAAGCCACTGACCTAGACTAGGAATAATACTTTTTTTTAAGTTGTATTATTCATTCAGCTTTGGAATCAGCTAGCCTCTGTAAGTATTCTATTTCAACCATGTAATTAGTGGTCTGCGACAACTTTTCAGAACCTCATACTACTATTCCTTGATTAGACCTATTTAACAACAGTGTTGTGAAGATTACAAATGATGTGATATGGCATATTATAGGTACTCAACAAATGACATCTCTTATAAGGTGAATAATGATGACCTAAATAAAATTGCCCAGCATGTTATAAATGTTAATTTATACACCTTTTAAAATCATTACATTAATGATTTGTAAATATACCATATACAATGACTTATTTTCTAATAACATTTTTATATAATTAGGTAAATATCATTGCAACCCACAACAAATTATAACAAATTCTAAAAACTTAACATCGAAATTAATGAAATTTTACAGAACTGAAATTCTTTCTATTCTATGTAATAAAAATAAATTATTAAACATATAAAATACTTTTCATAGCAAACTACTTAGTTTGTTGAATTACATACCAAGGAAGTATTACTATTTTAATTCTAAGAACAGCCTATTTAGCGATTTTTTATAATAACTTGATTGTTTTGGGTGGTTGTTAGTTGTGCTTGTTTTCATTGCTACTTAGAAAAGTAAATCCAAATATTTTCAGGAATAGATAAGTTTGAGTTATCCAATTGATTTTCCCAGTCTTTAGGATTTTGAGAAGTAATAAAATCTAAGTGACTTGGCTTCTCAGCAAAAAAAACTATTTATTTGTTTTTTTCTATGTTGTATAAAATTCACAATTTTACCACTCACCTTTTAAAATACTCTAATAAGAGAAATATAGTATGTTTATGAAGTTCAGTGATTAATTATATGAAAAAGTTTATAATATATACTTAGTCCAGTTTTATATCTTCCTGTAAATCAATATAAAGATGAAAGTAGTAGATATTGGAGTTTTATTGGATACTTCTGATATTGGAGTTTTCTGTTCTTTTTGAATGTATTTATAGAAACCTGTGCAATGCTTTGAATACTTTTTACCATACCCATGTGTGACAAAATATTCTTTACTGATGGTATAAATAGATTCAACTGCTTTGTCATTGCAATCAAGTTGACCCATTCATAGAGAATATTACAAAGTGGCATTTTTATTTTATAAGTATATATCATACATAAGCATATATATTTTAATATAGAAACTACTATAGAAATAATGAAATATGTTTGAGTGCTGTTTCTGAAGACACAAATGAACATTTTTATGTCTTCTAAAACTTAGATAAGAGTTTAAAGAAAAAATTCTTTACTAAAGAGAATTTAAATACTTTCAATTCTTCATGGTCCTAATTTATAATGTTCCTGGTCAAGATTTAAAATGTAACCAGTGTTAGTATTCAGCAGGATTCTGACAATCAGCAGATATTTTCCTAATATTATATCAAATTTTAGAAATCCATTCTTTCTAATACAAAGACTCCAAAATACAATAATGTATTAGAGAGCTGTCATTAAATTTCTATTGTATAAAATAACAGTAAAAAGTAATTACAACACATATACTGAATTTGCTTGACATTCAAATTATGTATGGATAATGTTTCTGATCATGACTGGAAACATGGAAGGAGAAAGAAGACAAGACATAATCCTTGTAGTCAAGGTGCCTTCAATCAGATACAGAAGCTAGTTCCTAATTTAATAGAAAGCAGACTAAATTATCACTGTACTACATGCACAAATGATTCAAATTGATTATAGGCAATGGAAGTATTCATTCTGGTAAGGAACTAGAAGCAATGATAAAAAGATTTGAATTCAAACTTAGAAGATAATAGGTTTTTGAATAGGTAGTGAAGGAGGGAAAAGAAGGGAAGAGTTTTAGAAAAGGCACAGTTTTGGAAAGTACCATATGCACATCTCTTCAGAGAATGGCAAATTGGTCTCTGGCTGAAGTATAAGACATTTCTGGGGATAAAAATAAGAAAGAGGGAAAGATACAGTGACATATTCTAGAAGGTCCTGTATGTAAATTTAAGGAACTTGGTTTTTAATGCTCACTAAACAATTATGGAAAAGAATAATGGCTTAAACTGTGTATTAGGATAACAACTAAACACGGTATGAAGAATATATAAAGTAAAAGGTTGGATTTTGACTGAACAATTAGACCACTGCTAGGCAAGGGCTTATGAAATCTTGAATGGGCTATGGAGTAGGGTGGGGATAAGGGAATAAGGAAATGTTACAAAATAATTTAGTGCATTCTTTAAGATGAGGGTTAAAGGAAAGAGAGGTGACTATGAGATTTAGTCTTAGTGTGGTTGAGAGGATATTACAACTCAAAATACTAATTTACAGCAATGAAAATTTAAGAATCGTACTAAAATAATATGTGATTTTCTAAAAATCTACCAACAATTTGCTATTCTTAAAGCATTTGATTTTACATGAGTTTTCTTTAGAAAATCAAAACCTGTATAAATTTTAACATATTAGAGGTCTAAGCACAATCAGAATGATTGTAATTAATGAACGGAGCTTTACATGTAACAATGCACAAAATACCACCTTCACTGTTAAATCTCTTAAATATGATTGTGACATTTCCCCATGATAAAAGTTATTAATTCTCAGGGGTAATATTAGATGATATGATTCACTTTGTTATGATCAGAAATGTTCTCACCCTAATATTTATTTTTCCCTAACAGAAAATAATGGAGTTATGTATAATGTGTGTTGTATGTATAAATATTTCAAAATAGGAAATTATTCATTCTATATTTGCAGACAAGTAGAATGGCACTTCTTATGTCTGGAAAATGATATATGAGAATAAGAGTAATTCACAGAAAATCCCTAATGTCAACTGTACTTAATGTCTTCAATCTCTCCATACTAAAATTTAATCAAGTAACAATATAAGCTAAATTTTCTGCTTCAATATGGTATCTGACATGGATACCATGAAGATATCAAATGGACAAACCCTTGCAAGATTAAAAAAAAAAGATGTAGGAGCTGCTCTGTCAAAACTAATTTATAAACTCAAGGATGATAAGTTTATGGCTTCATTGAGCTATTTACCAATTCCTAACATAATAGTCATTTCAGTCATATGAAGTGCATGCATAAATACTGGTTTTTATGGCTCTATTAATTTTTATAACTTTGTGTAGGTTATTGACCTCTTTCTCTATATGCCTACAGGCTTTATGTCGTAAAGATATGAACTTGAAAGCAATGAGTAAAACGCGAGTTAACATGCCTATGTTGGCCTTGAAAATTATTAATGAGAATAATTGGAAAGGAGTAACAAAAATGGTGAATCTTAGTTTCCTAAAAATTGCTATTATCCTTAATTAACTTAAAAGCCCTCTGAAGACGCAAACATTTTTTTAAGCTTTCATCATTGTATAGTTGATTTACAGTATTGTTAGTTTCAGATATACAGCAGTGATTCAGTTTTATATACACACAAACATACATATATACATAAATATAATTTTTTCAGGTTATTTTCTATATAGTTAATTATGAGGTATTGAATATTGTTCCCTGTGTTATACAGTAAATTCTTGGTGCTTATCTGTTCTATACATAGCAGTGTGTATCTGTTAATCCCATACCCTTCCTCCCCACTCCCTCTCCCCTTTGGTAATTGTAAGTTTGTTTTCTATGGAAGACATGAACTTTTGAAACATACTCTAAAAGTTTCTATTGATAGAGTAAGAATCCAGTGCATATGCAGTTTTCTGATTTTAGCTAATCTGTTCTCCATTTTACTAGGCTTAGCTTTAAAAGCTAGAGTATAAAAAAAATTAATAGGCTAAAAAAAGTCAGGTGGGAAAAATTCACAAAAGGATGGTATTATAATAATAGTTACTATTTGCTAAGAGCCAATCATATGCCCAGTGATGGACCAGGCCCTTAACTCGTTATTTACAATATTTTCCAATAAATGCTATTAACCATTTCTTTTTATAGATGCGGAATTTGAGACCCAGCAAGTATCATTAGTTAATTTAAAAAGTTACCTAGTTAGGACATGGAAAGTCAGGGTTCTAATGTAGAAATGTCTGACTTGTAGAATATTGGTTTTCTGTGCATTTAAGTCAGTTTTCATCTGTAATTTCAAGATTCTTTTTCTAACAGGTGGGATGTCTGTTGACTGTGCCCAGCATTTCCTTCTATTTTTGAATCTCAGCTAATTAATTATTCAGCAAGTGTAATAATATCACTTTCATATGACAAATTAAATTTAGAATCAGTGCCCGCACATTCAAATTAATCAATTGTCAAAGTAACATCTTTCTCTGTTGCCTTTCTATTTAATCCTGATAAAGAATCAAAGTGAATAGCTCAATTCCTACACTATTAACAGTAACTTGAACCTTCAAGATTTTACATTTCACGGTCTTCATTGTTTTATCTTCTCAGCCATTAGCAACACATTTTTAAAAGGTGGATATGAACTAGGTCACGTATACAACTGTACAAGTTATATTTCAGTGTGTGTTCTTTTCTGGGTATCCATTCTTGCCTGTCGTCATTATTGGTTTGCATGATTTAAAAACAAACATTTAACATTAATTAGAGCCCTAAAAACGGCCTGTGCATGCTAAAATATGATACTTGTAACTTCTTCAAGTACCTACTTGAGATTTTCAAGTCCCTACTCTGCTCTTATCTGGCTCTTTGATTTATCTTTGATGCATTCCACCATTTATATAAAATTTGGAGATTGATTTATCTATTAAAATTCTGAAGGAGGTAAAAGTAGCTTATCATTTTTCTTCTGCTCAAAGTGTTAGATCTACATTAAGATCATTTTCTGTTTCTCTTGGGCCTTTTAAAATTGTGTTCTAAGGTGAGAACAATGAATTACCTGACAGAAAAAGGTTTTACCTGCACTGTCAACCTTCCAGCTCATGATAAAATCATTTTAGGTAGTTTTTAATGCAGCCTGTAATGGCTGCTGGCATGCAACTGTGACAGACAAGGGCCAGACATCACCTGTATTTCACAGATCACACAAAACCAGTGTATCAGGGGAGGAAGGAAGTGAAGGATGAGAACTTCAACTCACTTCATTTTGAAGAGACATGGCTTATATCTGTCTTCTACCTTTGGGGAAAACAAAAATGGCAGGGTTGCAATAAACCAAACTTTCCAAAAGGTGAAATGGTTCAAAAGATTACTCGAACCAGTAAGAACTGTATTGCAAAACTAAGAATATTACCGTATAAAATGGGTCTAGGATGAACCTTGAAAACATGAAACTAAATGAAAGAAGCCAAATAAAAGGCCACATATTATATAATTCCATATATATATAGAATGTCCAGAATAGGCAAATCCATAAAGATAGAAAGTAGATAAATGGTTGCCAGAAAGGCATGGGGTTGGGGGCACAGTAGGGAGGGGCTGCCAATGAGTACAGATTTCTTTTGGGGTGATGAAATTTTTCTAGAAATAAATAGTGGTGGAGATTGCACAACTTTAGTAAAAGCAGAATAACTGGATATTTTGAAAGACCAATTATTATATAATATGTGAATTACTTTTTAAAAAAAAGTGGCTTAAGCCACAACATTCTGAAGATATTAGAAACTTCCTGGATGAAAATTATATATATATATATATATATATATACACATATATTTGACTAATTTGCATAATTTGACTAGTCTAATTTTTTAATAAGCACACATATTCTGAAGTTAATTATTTTCAGACACTCGAAATACCCTTTAAGTAGAGTGTAAAATATATCTGACTGTTGAACAACGTGGGGGGTTAAGCTACATATAATTGATAGTTGGTCTTCACTATATGCGTTTCCTCCACCTCTGAGGATTCAGCCAACCATGGATCATGTAGTACTGTAGTGTTTGCTATTGAAAAACATCCAGGTATAAGTGGACCAGCTCAGTTTATACCCATGTTGTCCAAGGGTCAACTATATTTCAGATAATGGGAAAGGCAAGAAGTCCTAAAGTTTTCAGAAATATTTCTTTTTATAGCGAGCATGATATTTGAAATCCAGGAGTCCCTAAACTCTTAGCCTAGAAGTACTGAAGAATTTGTCTTCACAAGACAGATGTATAAAATAGCCAGATAGTAAAAAATAGAAAAGCAAAGTGGACCCAGGTCAATGTTAGTATTTCTATTATTTATTCAAATTTTACTTTCTAGTATGGATATATACTTCAATGTCTTAATGCTGATTCTGAAGGAGAAAATTCTATGATTAAAAGAATCTAGCTTGCTGTCTTCTCTATGTCTCTTTTAGAGATGTGTAGTCTAAGAAGCTTTGTTTTAATTAAAATGGCACATTAAAATTGATTTTTTCCATAAAACCATTAACTTTACATGCTAATATTATAGCAACTTAGATGTGCTGTAGTTAAGTGTAATGCTTATTGAAAAGCAATTGTGTTTATGGCTTACTCAAAACTTAATTTTTTTCCTCAAACAAACACATTCAAAGCATCTGAAAGCACAATACAATTTTTGCAATGTAGAACTCCGGCCCAAAATATATATTATTTATACAAATCCCTGCTTTATATAATTCTCAGTAGAAAAGCTAAATTCAAACAAAGCATCTTATTTTCTGCACCTGCATAGTACACAAGTTGAATTGCATATGAAAATAAATGTTTCATGTTTTGATTTGCAGTTATTTTTATTTGCTAAACTATCTCTTTAACAACTTAAAGTGGAAATGGGATTCAGTATGATGCAGTTAACATTTTAAAACTAATACTGAAATAACTAAAAGAAACATTAGAGTAACAGAAAGAATAAGACTTTTTACCTTGAAAATATGGTAATGGTTTTAGGTACTATTTACTGAGCATGTTTTAAAAACCCTCACACCATACACAAAAATAAACTCAAAATGGCTTAAAGACTTAAATCTAAGACATGACACTGTAAGACTCCTAGAAGAGAACAGAGGCAAAACATTCTCTGACATAAATTGTACCAACGTTTTCTTAGGTCAGTCTCCCAAGGCAATAGAAATAAAAGCAAAAATAAACAAATGGGACCTAATCAAACTTACAAGCTTTCACACAGCAAAGGAAACCAAAACAAACTGAAAAGACTACTTACTGAATGGAAAAAAATATTTTCAAACAAGTGACCAACAAGGGCATAACTTCCAAAATATACAAACAGCTCATACACCTCAATAACAACAAGAAAAAAACAACCCAATCAAGAAATGGGCAGAAGACCTAAGTAGACATCTCTCCAAAGCAGACATACTGATGACCAAGAAGCATGTGAAAAGATGCTCAACATTGCTAATTAGTAGAGAAATGCAAATAAAAACTACAATGAGGTACCACTTCACACCAGTCAGAATGGCCATCATTAAAAAGTCTACAAATAGAAATGCTGGAGAGGGTGTAGAGAAAAGGGAACCCTCCTACACCATTGGTGGGAATGTAAATTTGTGTAGCCACTATGGAAAACCATATGGAGGTTCCTTAAAAAAATAGAGTTACCATATGATCTAGCAATCCCACTTCTGGGCATATATCTGAAGAAAACTCCAATTCAAAAAGATACATGCACCCCAATGTTCATAGCAGTACTATTTGCAATAGCCAAGACATGGAAACAACCTAAATGTCCATCAACAGAGGAATGGATAAAGAAGATGTGGTACATATATACAATGGAGTATTACTCAGCCATTAAAAAGAATGAAATAATGCCATTTGAAGCAACATGGATGGACCTAGAGATTATCATATTAAGTGAAGACAGAGAAAGACAAATATTACATGATATCACTTATATGTGGAATCTAAAAAAATGCTACAAATGAACTTATTTACAAAACAGAAACAGGCTCACAGGTATAGAAAACAAACTTATGGTTGCCAAAAGGGAAAGGGAAGAGGGTTAAATTAGGAGTTTGGATTAGCAGCTATAAACCACTATATGTAAAATAGATAAGTAACAAGGTCCTATTGTATAGCACAGTATATATATGTGTATGTGTGTGTATATATATATATATATACATATATATATATATACATGTATATATATAAAGCTGAATCACCTTGTTGTATACCAACATTGTAAATCAACTCTACTTCAATAAAAATTTTTTTTAAAGTTCTGCTTATTTACAATATCAAGTAATCTTATCATACCTACAACTCATCATCATAAAAAAAAAAGCCTGAACAGTAAAGCAGTTAAACTTTCCCAAGGTCACACAATTTAACAAGACAACATTTAATGTCACTGCACGTTAATAAGTTAACATGTAATGAGATTAAAACATCTGTTTCAATAAATTCCACCATACCACACAACTGATTATAACACATACACATGAAAAAATAAGAAACATAAAAACTACAAAAAATCCTTCTCTCCATCTAAATGGGGCAAATATTTGTAAAGCATACTTTGTAAAATTTGGTTTTCAAACAAAATATCTACAGAGCTATTTTGTAATCACTTACTGACACATATTTAAAGTAACCAGTTGTTAAACTATTATGTTCAAGTCCTCTATTACCTACAAAGTTGTTTGAATGCACAAGAACTTCCTATTCTAGCATAGTGACACAAAGCAGCACCATGAGTGGAATATATTTACACAACAGGGTGACATTAAAGCTATTTACTTCAGTTGAGGTAGTGTTATAGGCCATGTTACCATAATTTCTTGTGAAAGGAACAATATTGCTGCTTAATAAGCCATCCATTAATGAGAATGATGGTAGTTTTATGTAGAATGTATTCATCAAATTTAAAGGTAAAATGGCATCTTTTCCAAAAGGAAATGTATTATATTGCAAATATACTCCTGTATTGGAAGCAGACTTCTTATACATGTAGATTTCTAGATATCAATGTGTATCCTCTCTATATCACTTAAATATGGTGAAATATAGTGCTAAATGTTTTATAAATAAAATGTTTCCTAGGGTTTAAAAGCCTCACAATACATCTTCCTTGTAATCGGTATAAAGTGTTTATAGTGATTAACAAGTTTAATGCTTGTTTTTAACATACTCTTTCATTATTTTTCTTAGGACATTAACAGTATGTTCTGTCATGGTGTGGTTTCTTTAAACAACCATTAAGATACAGTCTCTGCATACGAAGAAATTTTTCTTTTTCTGTGTACCCTACTATTAGAAAAACTCACCACATTATTTTTAATGTGTTATACAGAAGCCATTCCAGATTAAAGAATGCTAACAAGATTTTGATACTAAGATAAAGGTACATGTATCAGATTTTGCATTACAAGAACAAAAAAAATTTTTATGGCCAGAATTTAAACAACCCCAAACTAAGCCATCTCATAAATATTTAAGAAAATATATGTTTTTACGATGTACATACAAAAAAAACATTGAAAAAGCATCTCTGGAAATGAAATGGTAATTGCCATTTCTTTCACAGCTAGTTTATTGCTGTGATTTGGTATAATAATTGAGACACTGATTTGCTCTAGGGTTGTGCTAGGGTTATACATTTATGGATAAAATGGAGAGCAGAGCATGTATTTATTAGATGTTAATGATATTCAGTCTATATCTAAATTGACTAATTTTTAGTCAAAAGAATCAGTCTTTTTACACCACCACAAGAAAGAGAGGCATAAAAAGAGAGAAGGAGAAAAAGAAAGAGAAGGGGGATTAAAATTTTAATGAACTTCACGGAGCCAGGCTAAACCTAGAGAGCATATTATTACAGACTATTTCTCTCCCAATTTAACCCAAAGCAACTTGTCAAGATTTGCTTCTTTATTGAAGGAAACCTTGAAAATTAGAACAGCAATGTTCATATTTATAGCAAGTGTAAATGATAAGCCCAAAGGTACTACATCAAATGTAGTCAAGAACTATTCTAACAATTTTTATTGTTTTGTTATTTATTTTTATTTGTCTCCAGTATCTTCAAGCCTGTATCTACAAGATGAAACCTTTGTTCAAAGAAAGCAACTGAAATATGGAGTGGAAAAGCACTTCCCAGTTTATTTCCTTTTCTAATTCCAACGCCTTGTTTCTCATCCTTTGTTATCTTAGTCACTAGGAAGGAACCACATGTGAAAGGGTTGTCATTGATGGTGAAGCAGTCATCGGTACCGAGATGGACCAAGACATCAATGCCTTTAACGATGGACTGCAAAGGGCACTTCTCCTTAAATTAACGTGAAATAAGTCCTGGGATTCCTTATCAAATTACGGTACACTATAGTCAAATTATATTTGTATAATTCAGTCATTCACTTAAACATAATTTTGTAAAACTACAGTATATGTATAGGCATACATTTTAATGTTTAAACAGTATTGGAATTTCAAATTCAGTTATATATATTTTTTGTTAGATAATATTTATACTTTTTAATTTCCATTTTGAAGCAAGATGGACATATTTTAAATATACCTAGACATACTATCATTTTATAGTTTCAGTTAAAATATTCTTTTTATTTTTGTACCTTCTGTTCAGTTGAACAGAATTATTGGCAAACCACAAATTTACCTAAAATGAGAAGGTTATTTTTATTTTGTTACTAGCACTATTTTTGTTTTCTTTCTGTATTTGGTCATTTCTTTTCCATCTTACTTTATCTTAGAAATTCTCATTTAATACACTGTGACTTTGATCTTCAAACACTGAACATGATGCTCCTCACATGCTCACACCCTTTACAGGCTAGCCTCAAGAAAATTCCACATCGTTTAGAGCTGCTTCAGTTGCTAATGGAATCTCAGAGCGTGATATGAATTCTCTAGATAACATGATGTCAGGAATACTGACTTTTATACTTCAAGAATACCTGTCTTTGAAATCACACACACACATTTTATTATAATCATGTGCACAGTGTATTTATTATTTGTAATATTTGAGTAATTTCATTGCTTCCCTTGAGATGCGTGACACCATGGGCAATCAGAATATTGCTCACAAGAGGAAGAGAGGTGGCATGGAAGCTGGATAGACAACAGTCACCACTATAGGCACCTTCCTAACCAGAGCTATTGAGGAAGCAGCTATTGATTGATCTTTATGTAGTTGCATAACTGTCATTACATTTCGGCTTTACCATAATTAAAGCAAATAAAAACATTAATATTGTACTTTACAAATTATTAACAACTTGTCCACTAACTCAGTTAATTGTCATCAGCTACCTATGTTTGATTAACTTTATAAATGCTTATTTTATTATATTCAGAATCATTTACTATTTAAGACAATTCCTAATAGTAAGTGATTTTTTCCCCCTAACTAGACGTAAGTATTTGAAATGACAGATCTTGAAGAAATCATTTAACATTTTCCACCATTGCTATTGAGGTTGGAAAGTGGGGGCTCACGACATTAAAGGTAAAACTCATACTTCTTTCAATTTGTTTTTTAAAATATATAATTTTAGTAATATAAAAGATTCTAAAGTTTTTGGGTGCTTATTGAAAAATTTAATGGTTTGTGTAGAAAATATGAGTGTAATAAATAATCATACAGTTGGTTTTTCATTCACTATTCATTTCAGGTAGTTAAAACTTTACTCAGTTTCTAGTTGTTTGTTTGACAATTTAGTCACATATTTTTATACATGTACTTCTTATGGGCCATTAGTTATTGGCAGAAAATATTCAAAACAAATTTTGTATAGATATTCAGAGGTGTAGCAAACACCAATGGAAATGAACCAACTACTGCTTTCTGTAAAAAGATGTATGAGTTTCACATGAATGATGTGTTATCATGTGAAAATATGTCATGATTCCATTTAGATAAAGCTCAAAAACAAGTGAAACTAATCTATGGTACTGGAAGTTATGCTAATGGCTGATGCCTAGAACTCGACGTGAAGGCGCTTCTGGAGAGCTGGTGATGTCCTATTTCTTGAACAGGTGTGAAAAGTCAATGCTATACACTTATGCATGTTAAACTTAATTTTAAAATATTTAATAAAATTATTAGAAGCAGAGTGCTCTAGCTTTTAAAAAAATCTTACCCAAAGTGAGGTATAATGAATTTTTGAACTTCTTTCTAAAAGATATAAAAACACATTGTCTTATGTTGTGAAAACCACTAGATCAAAATTTTAAAAAATGGACTTTACCACATGGGATATTAGGCATAATAAAAACATATAAGTGCTACCTCCAATTACTATTATTAAAGTGATATTTATGAAGAATTAAGAATTTTTGTTTAAAATTTTAATAAAGGGATACTTAACATTACACAATAACATAAATAAATACAGTAAATCATTAAGTTACTGCATTAAGATGGCTGATATTTTTCTACCTTATGCTTTTTTATATCTTTAAATTTTCCAAAATTAACATGAGTTATAACCTAAAGCTATATCATAAAAATGCTCATTTCCATTTAGCCAGTGATTCTAAAACTGGACTTTATTCTGTGCAAAAAAATCTTACAGGAAAAATATACAATTATTTTTTACTGTTGTATTTATTATAATACAGGAATTTGTACGACTAACGAATATATGATATGCATCTAAAATATACGATTATGCTCTTCAGCAAGTGGTGCTGGGAAAGTTGGACAGCCACATGTAAGTCAGTGAAGTTAGAACACACCCTTACGCCATGCACAAAAATAAACTCAAAATGGCTTAAAGACTTAAACATAAGACATGACACCATAAAACTCCTAGAAGAGATCATAGGCAAAACATTCTCTGACGTAAATTGTACCAATGTTTCCTTAGGTCAGTGTCCCAAAGCAATAGAAATAAAAATAAACAAATGGGATCTAATCAAACTTAGCGCAGCAAAGGAAACCATAAACAAAATGAAAAGACAACCCACAGAATGGGAGAAAATATTTGCAAACGATGTGACCAACAAGGGCATAATTTCCAAAATACACAAACAGCTCATACAACTCAATAACAACAAAAAAACAACCCATTCAAAAAATGGGCAGAAGACCTAAGTAGACATTTCTCCAAAGCAGACATATAGATGGCCAAGAGGCACATGAAAAGATGCTCAACATCACTAATTATTAGAGAAATGCAAATAAAAACTACAATAAGGTATCACCTCACACCAATCAGAAGGGCCATCATTAAGAAGTCTACAAACAACATGCTGGAAAGGGTGTGGAGAAAATGGAACACTCCTACACTGCCAGTGGGAATGTAAGTTGGTACAGCCACTATGGAAAACAGTATGGAGGTTCCTCAGAAAACTAAAAATAGAGTTACCATATGATCCAGCAATCCCGGTCCTGGGCACATATCTGGACAAAACTATAATTCAAAAAGATACATGCACCCCAATGTTCATAGCAGCACTATTCACAATAGCCAGACATGGAAGCAACCTAAATGTCCATCGACAGAGGAATGGATAAAGAAGATGTGGTACATATATACAGTGGAATATTACTCAGCCATATAAAAGAACAAAATAATGCCATTTGCAGCAATGTGGATGCAATTAGAGCTTATCATACTAAGTGATGTAAATCAGAAAGAGAAAAATACCATATGATATCACTTATATGTGGAATCTAAAATATGACACAAATGAACTTACCTATGAGACAGAAACAGACTCACAGACATAGAGAATAAACTTGTGGTTGTCAAGGGGGTGCAGGGCTGGGAGAGGGATGGAGTGGGAGTTTGGTGTTAGTAGATGCAAAGTATTACATATAGAATGGATGGACAGCAAGTTCCTACTGTATAGCACAGAAAACTATATTCAATATCCTGAGATAAACCATAATGGAAAAGAATATAAAAAACTATAGATATGTATATATATGTGTATATATATGTATATGTATGTGTATATATAACCGAGTCTCTGCCATACAGCAGAAATTAACATTGTAAATCAACTGTATTCAATTAAAAGAATAAAATGAAATAAAATATACTATTGTGATTATCATCTATTTTTAAAGTATTTTATGATACTTTAAAACAGTATCATAAGCTAAAATTATCTTAGAAATTGTAATTCTTCTTTCAGCATACTTTTTACTGCTATGTACCCTGAAATAATGTCTTGTTATTAAATGAACATTTAAATGCATAATATGTACTTTTTAAAATTAAGAAGCATTCATGAAATATCAACTAGCTCTCAAATGCTGATGGTCTGTAATAGCCAATGTCAGAAATAATGTATTCATAGTTCCATAATGAAGGCCTATAATTAAAGCTTTGTTTTTAGGGTAAGTATGTGTAGCAAAGGTAAAGACATTTCAAAGTCTCAAGCTGGAAAAAAGTGGGGATTAAAGGATCTTGTGTTACTTAATGCAGTTGCCTCCAAACCACTTGTAGTTATTCTTTTTCTGGTAGGTAACAAATTCCTGAATTTTATCTCTTATCACAAAGAAATGGAGCCTGAGAAAGTTACTTCTTGTGCTTAGTTAGCTAACAGCGCCCTTGAACTGGGTTTCTCTTGACTCCCTAATAGACTTGAGATCAGTCCTAATTGTGTTTCCCATCTCTTCTTTGACATAAGTAGTCATGCAATTGCCAGGTGGATAGCATTGGTCTGGAGTCTTGGTATACTAGCTGCTGTTTCTGCAACAGAACAATCACCATGTGGGAGACATTTTTAATAAGCAAACTCTCATGCTTGAATACGGTGCAGGGAAGGAGAAAAATCTATACCTCTTTGATCTCTGTACTCCAAGACTTCTGTTTGTAACAGCTCACAGAAATGTTGGGATGGTCCTGATAAGCAGCACTTGTTAGTTATGCAAATAGTTTTTTTTTTTTTTTGGTTGAACGATGAAAGTGTCTGAGTTGGATATTTGGTTGGATGACAGAGCACAGAGGCCACAGGTGGAAATATGTAATCCCTGTCCTCTTGCCTTTCAAATCTGACTCAGTCGAGTTTGGTTTTGGCAAGGGGATTTGGTAGACACATTCTAAAACAGTGAATCTCAACTCTTACTTTTTAAAATAAGGATACCGAGGCATACCTTGGAGCAATGAAACAATTGTCTAAGGATAAAGCCAGGAGGTTGCTATGAATGTTAAAATCTAAGAAGCCCTGCTAGAATAGTGGTTTTCAATGTGTGGCCACTGGAATAGCAACACAGATGTCACCTAGTAACTTGTAAGAAATACAAAAAAAGGGGGAGGGGTACTTATTCCATCAGAAACTCTGGAGGTGGGACCCAGTAATCTGTGTGACAGCAAGCTCTGGAGCTGAGTTTGATCTGTGGCAAAGTTTGAGAACTACAGGTATAGACTAGAATGTAAAGGAGTGACTCAAAGTAGTAGATGTGTATTTAAATTTACCGCAGCAGTAAATAACAGTGAGCAATTGACTAGGGAATTGTTAAATTCCCTGTAAAAATTTGCCTAGGAAAATTATCTAAATATAAGTAACTAGGAACAGGTCCTTACAGGATTCTCCCCAATTTATCACAGTCTACAACACTGCTATGAGTAGGCGAATGTAGAACAAAAGAGAAACAACTAAGTTAAATTATTTTAAATTTATGTAATGTTTTTCATATTACTTAAGCTTTTCTACAATCACTAATTTTATCCTCAAGTTCATCAAGAAACTGATACAGAAATTTCATATACACTTTTCATGGACTAGGAAGGATACTGAGGCTTTAGGTAAGATTACTTGCTTAAAATACCCTGGCTAAGACTAAGCAGAACCAGAACTTTTGGCTTTGGATCCTGTGTTCTAACCTATGTATTTTAAGAAAAAGATGGAAGGAAAAAGCAATCTTTGTTTGACAGGCGTAACCACTCATGAAATTTATCCTGTGTATGTGTGTGTGTGTGCCCTTAGATTCCCTTACCCCACCTCCATTACAGAAAAGGCAACTGAGCTTTTACACAAAGCTCAGAGTTATAATTAAAACAATCAAATCCAAGATCTCTAAAAAGATTCTGAATAGATTGCAGATTGCTAAAATGCAGAATATAATCAAGCAAATCCAGAGAGGATTTAACAGAAACTTCTTCTGTCTTAATTATGTGTACCGGGTTAATAGAGAGCCTGTAATAAAGAGGGATCATTTTGTTTTGTTTTTAGCAGAGACTCATTATCATGCCATTTGTCATAATACTTATCTTAAAATCTGTATGTGAACAACCTTATAACTTTTCTCTCTGTGAACTATTTGCATCTGAACTTCCCTTCAACAATAAAAAAAGGTTATTCAAAGCCCTTTGAGCTCCCTCATTATATACATTGAGGTCTGTACATGAGAGCAAATGATATAGACTGCTCCCTCAATTACCACCACTCCGCCCCCATCAAAAATAAATCCTATTTGTTTCATTTCTAAAGAAATAGAAATATGTGAGCCAGGTTATAAAGTAAATTGACAGCATACATCATACATTATTCATCCTTCTCTTCGCCTATTACCTTGCATATACTAAGTTCGATTTTTTATATTTGGCTTCAGTGCCCACATCAATGTATATAGTTGTCATGACAGAAAAATAAACTCAATTGAACTGGGTATCTGTTACATACCAGACATCAGGCTAGGTCCTAGGAAGTTAGTGGTGAATAACAAAATTATTGCCCTGCTTGGGAAAGACAATAAACAAATAATTTTGAGTGCAATAAATGTTATGAATGTGGAAATAAAAGGACTGTAGATCTAACCTAGACGAGAAGAAGCGGTAAGTCTTCCCAGGGCAAGATGCATTGCAGCTGAGACCTAAAAGTGATTTTTGTTAGATAAGCAAATGGGGTTGTTATAGAGCAGAATTTTCATTCAAAAAGATCATGTTCAAAAGCATGGAGCATAAGGCTCATTCTCAGAACAGATAGAAGAAAAGCAGGGGTGGGAGCGGAGGGAAAGTAGTGTTAAGAGAATAGAAAGAAGTTGAGCGGTTTTGTGAGTTAGGAATAAAAACAAGAAGTATCAAAGCTTGAGGAGGAAGATTATTAGACAGCCCTGGGGAAAGAGGGGTATGTAGAGACAAATGTGGGAGAATTAGCTCTAAGGAATCTAGAAACTATGACAATAATGTGATGCATGTAACCTAATGACCACCTAATATGCAAGGAAGAACTGTACATGTACTTCCCTTTTTACATTAAATATTTTATAAAATTATCTGCAAATGCACCTTCAAACTTTATACCTGATCTTGGAGGAAACACCTTCGTTTTTTTCCTTTGCTTCTACTCTTTTCTCTCCTCTCAGCACACATAAGATATTGTCTCTTTCTACACTTTGTAAAAATAGGATTAGTCTTGATGGACAGGTGTTTTCAATTTGCTGGGGTTTTTTTCCTACTTGTGAATGCTTGACACACATCATAATTTCGATAGAATTGAAAATGGCTTTCTTGATGAAGTCAATTAATACCATACATTTTGGAATTGTTTCCAATGCATTTAGAAACCTCTTTTTTTTTTTAATAGGAGTATATTTGATTTACAATGTGTTATTTTCTACTGTACAGCACGGTGAATCAGTTATACATATACATATCCACTCTTTATTAGATTCTTTTCCCATATAGGTCATTACATAGTGTTGAGTAGAGTTCCCTGTGCTATAAAAGTAGGTCCTTATTATCTTTTTTATATATAGTAGTGTGTATATGTCAATCCCAATCTCCCAATTTATTCCCACCCCTCCATTTCACCCCTAGTAACCATAAGGTTGTTTTGTACATCTGTAACTCTCTTTTGATCTGAATCACACAAATAAGATTTAAAGGGGTATATGGGGCATTCTAACTTATTATCCTGCACCTGTACAACTACAGACTGCAGTGTTGCATGGTATATAGGACTTTGAAGTCAAAGAAACCTAAGCCTAAATTCCAGCCTTATAAAACCTGGGCAAGTTATTTAAAATTCTAAAGCCTCAGTGACTCTCTGAAAAATAAAGAAAACAATACTTGCTTTTAAAATAACACATATAAAGTATCTCACAATGCTCAACAAATGTTAAATTTTTCTATACAAGGTATTTTTGAACCAGTTTTTTGTCTATACAAGGTATTTTTGAACCCGAATTTTGTCATTGTTGTCCTTTGTTCAATACTGTTTGTTGAGAAAATATTAAATTTAGAAGACTACATCACCAAATCATTAATGTTAACTATTTGTTATTATTATTAATTAATAAAGAAGGATCACCAGATTCAAGGTCAGAATACAGTAGCAAACATCTGGGTTATTCTGTAGCCATGGTTGTCTATGGTTAAATTTAATGACCTGCAATATATGCACACTGTGCTAGATACACAATCTGTGTTCGTTATCTTCTCTAAATCTGGAACCACCGATATCAGAGCAAGCCACAGAGAAGTAACTGAGGCCTCCAGGGGTTTGAGGCACTGTTCCAAACTCACTCATCTAATGCTTACTGGAAATGAGTTTTATACCAAGGCCTATTTGGTACCACACCGTCCATCTCTTTACATTTTACAACATCACAAATCAAGAAAAGAACTCCCACAAACTATTTCAATTCAAGAGAAGATTCAGCAATAAGAACTTCCTACCAGGAACTTGAGAGATAGCATTTCATTTTTCCTGGAAGGGTAAGTTATTTTGCCTACGGTCAAGTAAACCAGACTCTGTTGTCCAAATCCTCAAGGTCCTTGTGATTAATTTCTATCCCATCAGTAGAAAATGAATTTATTTACATGCCTAAGTCCAATCTCTTTTTTTTTCCTGGGGAATTATATATATATGTTATTTATATATATATAAAGAAGCTGTGTGTTGTGATTTTCCCCACTGCCTTCTGTGGGAATTGGACTTAGATGCCTAGGCTGCAGGGTGCATATTTCATAGAATACTCAAGAATATCAAAATATTAATTTACCACCTCCCAAGTTAACACTGCAGTGGTAGGGGAAGAATCAATGACACATTGGATCTTACTGGCTCTGACTAGATTACCTGTAATACTCAAAACCCAGTATTCAAGGTGTTAAATATTCCAGATGGTTCTCGGACATCACTAGCAAGTTACAAAATCCCTTTATATGTTGAGCCAATCTAAAATATTCCTGACACACTGAACATAGATGAAAGGAGTTTCCATCCCATGGTTATCTCTCTGGAAACTGTCAAAATAATAAAATGTAACTGCCATCTAAATTATTCAGTGACCTATTTGCTTTAGGCAATGAAAAAGTATAAAAATCATTACGTATGTTTTATATTCTCTCTAATTTTTAGACACAGTTGCAACAACATCAAAATAGCAGGCTGAAGTACATTGGAAAATCTAGAGAACCTTCCACATTTTCCCTCTCATTTGGGACTATGTCTACATAATGCATGGTAGAAGCAGGTGTTTGCAAGATACAAGTTCACATACACACAAATTTATATTGGTGCTAAATGACTAAATGGTTTCATTTGCTATGCAGTACATAGAACAGTAGCACAGATGAGTTTGCAACATTCAAGTCTTTGGGGCTGTGGAATTGTATCCTAATATTCAGATTGTTGATGGATTTTTTTAGTTCGGGAATAGGAAAAAGTTGACTCTACTGATGATTTTGAGATTGCACAGCCCCGCTATTTCTCATCTGCTCAAGTGAAAATCATAATATTGCACCAGGGGCTTCCCTTGTGGCGCAGTGGTTGAGAGTCTGCCTGCTAATGCAGGGGACACGGGTTCGAGCCCTGGTCTGGGAAGATCCCACATGCCGCGGAGCGACTAAGCCCGTGAGCCACAACTACTGAGCCTGCGCGTCTGGAGCCTGTGCTCCGCAACAAGAGAGGCCGCGATAGTGAAAGGACCACGCACCGCGATGAAGAGTGGCCCCCACTTGCCGCAACTAGAGAAAGCCCTCGCACAGAAACGAAGACCCAACACAGCCAAAAATAAATATAAAAATAAATAAATAAAAGATTACTATTAAAATAATAATAATAATAATAATATTGCACTGAAGTATTAAATCCATCAGTTCATTTGCATTCACTTCTCCCTTGGGAGCTATTGTCCTCTCTCTTTTTATGTCAGAGCGCATGATTAATTTATTCACTCACAATTACACTTGAAACAAAGCTTAAATTTGAGGTAACAGTTGTTTTAAAAAGAGGTGAAGAGACCGACTCTAGATGATGTTTTCAGCCTGAGATTTAGTTAACAGTAGAACCTTACAGCATTAGAGTCATTGCATATTATAAAATACATGCAAGACCATTTGGTGACTATGTTTGTCTGTATGTTTTTATAAAGACATGGTACAATCATATTTGTAAATTTAAAGCAAATAAAATATGTATATGCACAGGGATAATTTGATTTTTTCAAAGCTTTAGTACTTTACCCATATTTCCCATAAAGTATTTGCTATTAATTTGAAGATTCTGGCTCCTATATTATTACTTAATTGTTGAAATCTCATTCAAGATGTACAGTTTACAAGTGAAAATAAATTAGCATATAAAAGTTAAATCTTTTATCATTATATAATTTTTAGGAAAATAAATCTGAAATATATGAACTTTTGCCATAGCAAAATAATTCAAAAATCATATTTGAACTTGATGATGAATGACAAAATTAGCCTAAGATTAGTGTCTTCATATAGTCCTGAGTGTTTTATGAAGTTTATGTGGGACTCAAAGTTAACAGATTGTTATTGATGATGTTTATCATTCTTCATTCCTCATATATGTATATGAACATAGACATACGTACATATATTTATATTATGTATATATGCATAGTCTAACATATACATATTTTATGTTTATATATATATATATATATATATATAATTTCTTAATGCCTCCCACAAAATGCATAGTCCTATAGCAGTCACACATGAAAAACAGCCAAATAAAACCAAAATGAGTACCTTGATTATCACTTTTATCTACTTAATTATTCCTTGCTATGTTTTCTGTTCTCTTTCAGATCATATAGATCCTGGGAATATTGAGTTATTCCAAGAGGTATTTCTTAGCGGAGTTTTATGCTCTATTGACATTCATCTCTAATAAAGTCTATCATTTTTTGCTTTCTGGGTAATTTTTTAAGCTATAGTGACTCACCATTCCTCTACCATTTCAAATAGCACCCAAAGTTGCCAGATCTATTGGCATCTTTCTGTTAGTGTGGTCTACATTCTGAATTCCATGGTTTTACTGGCAAATCTTGAAATATCAATGTTGGGTTGTGTTGTGTGGTAAAGCATTTTGATTTCCATCATAACACAGCATTTTTCTCTTACTGTCACTCCTCTGGACCACTACTTACTGTTACTCATCTCTGCTTGCAGTCATTACACACAGATATGAAGATAAAATATATTTGTTACCGAATAATTGTCACCCTCCTCAAATCAATTCATTTGTTAAAAAAAAAAAAAAATACACGGTGTTTCTAAATAACCACTATGTTAGTAATGTGAGTGGAGCAAACATCTTTTGAGTGCCTTTAAATGTCAGTAAGAACCTGTGCAGGTGTTAGGGTGGTTCAGGGCAAGGCAGAGAATTTTCCTTTAAATCAGGCCTATTTGTCCCTTTGAATGGTCTTCCTTTTGTGTTCACTCCTTTTTGGGTTTTGTGTCTAAAAATGTGTTGGCTATTTGTTTTCCCCCTGAAGTCCTACAGAATTAAAGGGGATTCTCATAATTTAGAATTACAAAAGCAAAAATAGATAATTTGTGTTTTAGAGAATTCTGAAATCCTAGAAAAATCATTGAAGGTAGTAAATTTCCCCGAAATGGGACTTTTTTCCCTTTGGCTTTCCCAGTTCAAGCAACACTTGACCATGCTATAATTTTCCAGATTTTTTGCAAGACTTTTTTTTTTTTTTTTTGCCTGTTTTAGTTTATTTCCACTGTTGTTTTGAGCATGGTGCTGCTTGTTTGATGTATATAAGAGCTGTAGCTGATTACAGATTTAAATTGGAACACAAAACAACATCACAAAAATATTAGAAACTTTTAAGCAGGAAAGACCAATGTGTGGTCTTATTCTAATGTTACTTTTTGACAGTGGTGTACTGATTTTGTAGCTGAGAGAATTTGTCTTATTTGAAGTGTCTCTCTATTGATAGGCATTTTAGTAGAGAAGGCACATACCTCCTAACTTATTCATTTATATGCAAATATAATTATATAACATAGATTCAATAGGTCCACAAAATACATAAGTTTTTTTGATGGAGTAAACAAAGAATTTCTGTGCATGACAAACAAAAGCCCCTATGTTTCTTTTCCTCACTTATGGTATCACTGGGTTCAGTCTTAGTGTTAAGGAGGACTTGGATCAAATTAGTCTTACGAACACATTTGACATTTACCTACCGATTCCCTTCTTTAGAGAAGACAAGATTTCATGACATTTTATCCATTCATGTAATCAGTATGTGTATTGCTCCTATTTTGTTCCAGGCACACTGCTAGCTACTAGTTATCCAGAGATAAGCTCCTCTCCTCATGGAATTTGGTGAATGTTCCCTGTGGACTTCAGAGGGTGTTCTCTGCCAGGACAGTGAACTCACTGTGATTCTAGCAGAACCTTCTTTATCCTCTTGCTCCAAACCTCTTGCATTTTAGTGATACTTTTCACTATATTTTTTCTATAATAAATAAAAATAATCTCAAAAGTAATAGAAAGTGTGAGATTGAAAAATGTGCCTTCTTATTATCTATTCTTACCACATTATATTTAACCTAGAAAATTGAGCAGAAGACTGAAAGGATATGTATCAAAGTAAGAGAAATGTACAATTCACCTTGTAGCCATTGATAACCACTTACATAATTTTCCCAGGTTGATTTATAATGTAACAGTAAAGAAAACTTTTCTAGGCATTTTTAAGTTTCATTTTCTCTTTTGACAGCAAATGCTACTGGCATTTGCAATTTAGCTTAACAACTAGCAAATATCGGTCCAAATAGAAGTCTTATTCCAATTCCACTGAAATCCATGCATCTCCTAAGAGTAAAGTTATTCCATCTTTATTTAAAAATCTTAAATTGCACCATTTTCATCAGCAACTTATTGCTCAGAAGCAGTTTTCACAGCAGTCTCTTTTTACCACCTATCAATCAACATGATTAGACCTGCCAAATACTCAAAGGTAAGAAATAAAAGGGCAAAAATAAGACAGACCTGCCAGGTATAACTTTGCAGATCAAATAACTGGAAATCTCTATATGTGTGATCATTGTAACCCCAGGAATATTTAGAGAAATGTAGCCTTAAAGCTAAATTTATGTTTTTTTAAATTTTAAAATAAAAATCTACTTTTATTTTTTGAATACTCTTTTTTTTTTTTTTAACAATTAGTAAATAGTCTAAGACTCCAATGAGTATCTCATCCTCTTTGCCACTTATTGCTTCAAAACCCCAGGTTAAGTCAATCAGCATATAGGATTCTGATGGTGAGAGGAATGAGTACAATTCAAGCCAGTGAGAGTTTACCACTGACTTCCCAGAAAAGTTTTTCACTTTTAAAATCTAGGCAATGGTCATCCCTTTCCTGCTGAGTAAAATTGCTATTGCTTCAGCAATCATTCTAAATCCACCATGACTGCCAAAGGATGACCAAGTAAAACCATAGAAAATATATGCATAAATGGTGATATCATTGTGCCATTAAATCATCAGACCCTGAATCCTATGCTAACTGTAGCTTTTCTGTTACATAATTAAATATATATTAATATTGTTCATAGCAGTTTGAGTTGGATTTTCTGCACCTTGCTGCTGAAAGCACTTTAAATAAAACATGGTCTCTAGGTTTGATTGAATGGTAGCTTGATCTTCAGTCAATATTTGATTCACCCTTTGGACATTTATTAAATATCTACTATCTCAGTAAAGACTATATTTGGCTACAAATAAAGGTGTCTTAAACAGGATATATGTTTATTTCTCTATTGTATAAACACTCCAGAGGTAAGTGGTTCAGAGCTGGTTACTGGCTCTGCTCTATGAACTCCCCAGGGAACCAAGGACTTTCCTGTTCAGAACTCTGCCATGCTCCGAAAGGGTCTGTCCCCCGCCACCTGCCAACTTCATGTTCCAAAATGAAGCACACATATCCCAAGGAGTGACGAGGAGGAAAGGATGAAAATAAAGTCAAAATGTATCTGCCAGCTGTCTCTTAAGGAAGGTCTCTGGAGACCTCCAGATGACATTTCTGTCCATATCCCATCTGACCTGAACTTATCCACAGAGCCACACCTGACTCTTTAAAAAGCCATGTGTATTCTGAATTAGCATGCATAATTCTGGAAAAACAGGAGTATAGATGTTGAGGACAACTAACAATCTCTGCCACTACTACTATGTGTCAGAAATCATGTTAACTACTGGATGTTAACAAAATGCATAATTTACAATAATATTATGACAAAGATATTACCAATGCATAGGATAACCCTGAAATTTCTGATATAAACCAGAACAATTTTAAGTGTAAAAGGTAGCACCATTAAAAATTATACTGGGTAATCAATATAAATTGAAACTGACCATGGACATGACATATATAGGGAATCTCATTTAGGTATCAGACACCTTTCTGTACTTTTACTACTTAATTAAAACAAGTAATATATGTTATGTAATTTTTCCTGCACAACTGTTTACTCCTGGTGTTTTAAAATTTAAAAGCTGAAATAAAGTATTATATATTAATGACTAAATGTCACAGAAAAATGGAGACTTTTACACATTTGGAGACATTTTGAAAGCTGTAAATAAATGTGTCTCTATACATTTTATTCTGTATGATTATACTTTAAGAGTTCTCATGTTTCTCTTTTTTGAGTATTTCTCTTTCCTCTATTGTTAATCTGTCAATTATTAACCTTGGTTTTGATCACTGTGCTTCTAAGAGTAATTCTAACACCCCCATATAAAATTGTTGTTCCAAGGTAGTTTACATTGGGCTGAACAAAGAGATAAAATGGCTTGTTAGAATAGTGTGTAAAATAAAATGCCAACATGTACCCAAGAGAGTAAAGTGCATGGATTTTAGGGCGTGAAACTTTAGACAGCTATCTCAGGTTATCTAGATGTTTGTGTGATTACTTCAATTTTCATGTTGGTTCAGATTACTAAAGGAATCTGTGCATATAAAATATACGATGTCCATTTGCTATGCATTATATGACATTCACTCATTTGTATGGCAAAATGAGTTTTAGACAAATTGCTAATTCCCTCATCGTTGCCTTCCTGTAATATGTCAAATATATTTTCACTGTGTCTTCCACAGTCCTGTCAGGAAAATAGAAATCAATCTATGTTGTTCAAACAGGCTGAGTGGTTACACAGGTGGCAGAGAGCTGAATGGTCAAAACAAAGGTGGCAGGGACTGAAGGAATGAAAAAAGAAGAGGAGATAATATCAAGAAACCTAAGTTGCTAGTGCCTCTGGGCAGGAGGCTACCAGGATGCATCAGGTACCACACACAAGAAGAGGATGTAGTAGTAGTTCTGGGGACACTGATAGGTGATCAGCATTGAACATCAAACAAATGCTCAAGTCCAATAGTACCTTACTGCTACCACTGCTCCAAGTAATTCTAGTAGCTGCCAGTAACTGCTCTGCCAGAATCAGAAAGCTCCTCTTTTCCTCCCGCCTTCTGATCTAGCAACAATTCTTCCTATTGGCAGAACCTATTAGAAAGCCAACCAACTATACATGGAAAAAGTGTAGTTTGTAAATTTCCAGTGTTCTAAAGTACATAGCAAAGCAGAGAAAGACATATGTGGAAGCCAACATTAAACAGGCAAAAGATAAGAATAAAGACTAAAATTTGAGCTTGAGAAGTTTAACCATATAAAGAAAAAGTGACAGTTGATCTTATTGGTTCTTGGATATGTCTATAATGTTTGCTCCTTACCCTCATAACTGCATTGTAGGTTCTTATGCCTGGAAATTTTAGAGTAACTCAGGCAGAACCTCTTATTACTAGATTCAATCTGGTTTTTACTTGAGTTAATTAGTTAATTAGCGGCTACTAAGTACAATGGGTCACAAAGACATATGAAGCAATGCATACAGTTAGACTGAAATCTTCCATAATTCTCTGGAAGGTTGACATGACTCAATAAATTCACTTGTGCTTTGTAATGAAATTATTTACTACATTTAGGATTATTCTCAATGGACTAAATATATTTTATTTTGCTTTACCCATTTATCTAAAATATGTATATACAATATTAATTTGTACATGCTGTATTGATCAGCAATGTTTTACTGTGCTAACAAATGACACCAAAATTTCATAGACACAAAATTTTATTTCTTGTTATCCCTATGGCTGCTGTAGGCACAGGCATCTGTCTAGACAATACTGTCAGCCTTCCATGTGGCAAATCAGTCATCTAGGTTGCTCAGATCTCAACATCCCTCCTCTACCTTCAAACAAGGTCTTCTTACATTTTGCATTAGGCTATAATGTGAGTGGAATGGTTCACAACAGGTTTCCTATGCCCATGCCTGGAATTCATACATTAATTCTGGTAGCAAATCACAGGGCCAACTAAAATGTAAAGGGGCAGGACAAATGGGAGATTTGTTTCTTTTACACTTATATTTGTCCATAGAAGTTATAAGGTCTAGGAATATAAATAAGGACATAAATCTATCATCTGACAAAATGTCCTTTGGGAGGAAACTAAAGGTAGGTAGCATAGTTGAGAAAGACCTCCCTGAAGATGTAACATTTGAGCTCAAACCTGTATAGGATGTGCTTTCGACGTACTATCTATTTTGATTCTGACCCAGACTCTTGTAGTTGCATGTTAAATTATGGATATTTTTAATCAAATATAGATGCAAATAATTTCCTTCCAGAAGAACCCAGTGTTATGATTGTATTGCCTTCTACAACATAAATTATTTTTGTATATAGGCTGGCAATTATATTCCTATTTATTTGTTAGATTTCTATAATCAATTCTTAAAATATTTTCTTTCTGCATAAATATAGTCAACTGATCTTTGACAGAGGAGCAAAGGCAATTCAATAGCAAAAGAATAGTACTAGAACAACTAGATATCCACATGGTTAAAAAGATTAATCTAGAAACAGACCTTTTACTTTCCACAAAAATTAACTCAAATGATCATAGACCTAAATGTAAAACACAATACTGTAAATCTCCTAGAGGATAATATAGGAGAAAGTAAAGGTGACCTTGGGTTTGGCAATGACTTCTTGGGCACAGTAATACCAAAGGCACAACCCATGAAAAAAAAATGATAAATTGGTCTTTGTTAAAACTAAGAACTTTTAATTTGTAAAATACTTTAATAAGAGGATGAATAGATGAGCCACATACTGGGAGAAAATATTTTCAAAACACCTATGGGATAAAAGACTGATATCTAGAATATACAAAGAACCTTAAAACTATATAAGAAAATAAATGATCCAATATACATGGGCAAAAGATCTGAACAGAAAACTCCTCAAAGAAGATACATAGCAAATAAGCACATAAAAAGATGCTCAACATCATATGTCATTAGGGAGCAGCAAATTAAAACAACAATGAGATGTCACTACATATCTATTGGAAAGTCTAGAATTCAAAACACCAACAATACCAAATTCTGGAAAGGATGTGAGGCAGCAGAAACTCTCATTCATTACTGGTGAGTGTAAAATGGTACAGCTACTTGGGAAAACAATTTTGACAGATTCTTCCGAGTCTAACATCGTCTTTCCATATGATCCAGCAGTTGTACTCCTTAGCATCTACCCAAATGAGTTGAAATATGTCCACACAAAAACCTGCACATGGATGTTTATAACACTTTATTCATATTGCCAAAACCTGAAAGCAACTAAGATGTGCTTCAATAGGTGAATAAACTGTGGTACATCCATACAAAGGAGTATTATTCAGCACTAAAAAAAAATAGCTATCAAGCCACAAAAAGATATGGAGGAGTCTTAGTAAATGCATATGGCTAAGGAAAAGCTGCCAAATGTGAAAAGTCCATATACTGTATGATTCCAGCTATATGACATTCTGGAAAAGGCAAGACCATGAAAACAGTAAAAAGATCAGTGGTTGCCAAGGGTTGGGAGGGAAAGGGAAGGATAAATAGTTGGAGCACAGTGGAGTTTGGAGCAGTGAAACTATTCTGTGGATAAATGTGATTATACATTTGTCAAAACCAATAGAATATTTAATGTGAAGAATAAACCCCAATATAAAATATAGATTTTAGCTGATAATAATGTATCAATATTGGCTCAATCTTAACAGATATAGCACACTAATATAAGATGTTAATAATAGTGGAAACTGGAGGGAAGGTAAGGTGGTATATGGTAAATCTCTATCTTCCACTCAATTCTTCTGTAAACCTAAAACTGCTCCAAAAAAATGCCTGTTTAAAAATATTCTTTGTATCAATTCTACCACCCTGCTGTGCTGTCATAAGTGAATTTTTAAAATCTTTGACACATTTGTATTTGAGTGAGATCAAGCTTGTATAAATTTTGAGAGTTATTATTTGACAAGTTGGTCATAAATAATATACAGAATAAAATATTTAGGAGAAGTTGAAAAATAATTCTAATGCATAAGGGCTTGTTTTATTAGACATTTGGTGTTGAATTCAGCTATAGTAATTCAAACAATATGGCGCTGATTGGATTCAAGAAGATTAAGGCTTAGAATATATTGGCTCTATAAAAAGTTCCTATGTATTTCGGTGTTTTATTTAATATACAGAAGAAGTTTTATTTTACGTAATTAAGGAAGTTATTATTAAATTATGATATAGGAAAATGAACTATTCAAACAAGTTAGATGTTCACTCCCACCATTATCCAAAAAATAAATACTAAAAGATAACTAACACACACAAAAAATGAAACAAAAGTTAAATAAGAGACTAAACCAGGATGTCATGTGATCACATATGCCTGTCCCCTCTCCTGCCCCAAATTGCTAGATATAGCATCAGGGAAAAAAAGAACATATAATCTCACAAGTACAGTTGTATTGTGACAGGAGTCTCTTAAAATAAATCTGGAATATTAAAAGAAAATTTACCAGAGCTGAAGAAATACAGAATTCTGTATATTTAAATGGCCCACCAAGTTCCAAATAGTAAGAATGAGAAATAACCCACAAGACAAATATCATGGTAAAAGTTTTGAACTCTAAGGGAAAAGAGAAACTATGAAAAGCTTTTAGAAGTAAAACATGTTGCCCACAAAGGAATAAAATAAGAGTGTTGTCAACGTTCTCATTACCAAAACTAGATTATGTAGACTGTGTTTTAGGAGAAGTTGATAAATAATCTTAATGCATAGGGCTCATTTTATCAGACAGTTGGCATGTAATACACCCATAGTAATTCAAACAATATGCTGCTAATGGGAAAACTGATTTAGAATTTAGAATTCTATACCCAAACCAAACTTTAAAAGTGGGATAACAAAAATAAACTTTGTAAAAACACAAGGACTCAGGTTTACCTCTTATACATGCTCTCTGTAGAAAATTACTATAGAATGAAATAAATGTGTCAAAAATCTTAAAATTGTCAGATTCATCAGTATAGTAATATAATAGGTATGGATATTAATGAAATAATTTAAAATTTGCACAAAAATATGTAAACAGATATTCATCATACAACTTATAATAATCACACCAATGTCTAACAATAACAGTTAATATTAATTGACTGCTTACTCTACCTATGTTGTGCCTTTACATGTATTACTTTATTCACTCCCATAATTCTATGATAGGTAATATTTTAACCTATTTTATAGATGAGTAAACTGAGATTCATTGTGTATACGTTGGAGAACTAGAATTCAAACATGAGTAGTCCGATGCCAGTGTCCTCTTAGTCAATGTGTTATAATGAGATTGCTTAAAAAAAGAAAGTATTGAAGATCCGTAACACCAAATAACATGGATAACTTCACATCAGTAACAATCATAAAAATCATTGGGGGACGTCCTATAAATGACGTTAGGAATAGCTCTAGATTTTAAAAAATAATTAAAGCAAGATACTAAAAAGCAATAGGTTATTATACAAAATAGTATATATTAATGCATAATATATTTAATAAATGTGTTTGTGTGTATATATATATATATATATACATAGAAGCAGGAGAGAGAAAAATCTAAAAGAATTTGAGCTTTTATGTGAAAATAATAGTTATATAAGAGTAAACTAGAATATCTATTTAAAATAGATAACATTTTTGATTGCTGTATATATCCAAATGCTTCTATTCAGAGAAAGTAATAGAAAATCCTGTCACATCAACATCTTTCTCTCTCTGATGATTCTTTTTTTTTTCCTCCAGAAATTGTCTCTCCACAAATTCTCCAAACTCAAAGTTTACAAAATAGTTCTTTGTTCTCCTCATATGCATCAGTGAGAAGCTCTCAAATTTTACAGTATTTTAGAATCACGAAAGATGTCCATCAAAAAATAAACTGCAATCATCTAGGCCCTTTTGTGCCATTTGATTCAGAAGCTCTAGCTCAAGTATGTGCATGTTTAACAATCTCCTCAGGGGATTCCAAGTTGGAGAGTCTTCTGGCCATATTTTGCTCTATAGTCTCACTAGAAGTTTACAGCTATCCTTTATGAAAATAGTATTTTTGATTCAAAGCTTTTAATGATGTTTCATTTCCTAACAGTTAAAATGTTAAATACCTTAGCTAAGTATTCAATGGCATGTGTATTTAATACTGCAAAATTTAACCATTAAATCATTTATTCATCCGTTCATCAACCCTTCCATTCCTTAAACAAAGAAGGATTACAATCTTATTATGTTCTAGGCATTATTGTTGGTTCTGGAAATGTAGCCATGGGTAAGGCAAGGCTCTTGACCATGAAGAACTCTGTGGTAGATGGTATTATTTTTCCCCAAATACCCACTGCCTCCATCTCTGAGGTATCTCTTTAGTGTTTCTCCCTAGGGGATGAATATATCTGCTTTCTCCAACTGACATCAAAGTGGCCATAGGATTTTCTCTGAGATGTGTATGAATGACATATCACATTCAGCCAAAAGTCTTCAGAGCCATTTCATGGTTTTGACACTGCCTGTCCTATCCTCTGCCTAAAAAATCAGCACACCCCAAATACAGGCTGCTTCTTCAGCCTGCGTGCTAAAATAATAAGACACAGAACAGAGCCAAAGTGGAAGACATAAAACAGGAGTGAGAAATAAACCTCATATGAAGCCAGTGGGACTTTGGTGATAACATTAAAAAAAATTAGCTTATAAACAACAGAAATTTATTTTTCACAAATCTGGAGTCTAGAAGTCTCAGATCAAGACACCAGCATCATCACATTATCTGGTGAGGGCCCTCTTCCTGGTTCATAGTTGGCGCCTTCTAGCTGTGTCCTCACATGGTAGAAGGGCAATATCATAATTTTTATTTTTAACAACAGAAGTCCTGCCTCTTCCCTGTTTGCACTGTCTTGTCCTCCCCATGTGGCCCCTTGAGGCATGCTGTGCACTTCCTCTAGGACTTGTGAGGAGTAAAACTCTCTATTTCAATTTTTGTGCGGTCTGTTGTTGAACCACAGCTCACTGCCTGGCACTATGCACTCCACTTAACAAATGTTAATTTAATAAAGTCACAACACCCTTGTTCTTTGGAGCCTTTGGGGAATTTTCTCTTCAGAGATTATTATTTCTCTTTAATGGCTGGTACATAAATCTAGAGGGTGTTGTTCCACTCTTGCTTGGTGGTGGAGGTGCACTGTTTAGTTTTGAGTGATAGGCTTTACACTTTTAAGTTACCTGAGAAAATTTGTTCCACTTAGACCCACTTAATCCACTATAGGACTCTATGGGGGTTTGCAGAAATAGCCACTTAGTAATTGTGATCATTTCCATGTATGATTACTTCATAGTTCATTAAGACACTCACTGAAATTAGTGAAGACTGCGTGGAGATTTAGGAGTTTCGGATAATAGATTCTGATCAAATAGCCACATTTATATTAACATACTTTACTATATTTTTAATTGACAAACCTATATAATCTCTACTGTAGCAGGGTATTCAGACATTTTATATTTTCAGTCTATCAAGGCACTTGAAAAAGGTTGTTATATTTTATGGAGGGATTTGTGTGAATTATAACAGTGTTACTTTGTTTTATAACCATTTGAAAAAATTATGTCACAGGAATGTTGAGTAACAGATTGTTTCAAACTGGGGGTAAGACATATTGGGAGCTGTCTTAATTGGTATGTTACAAAGTCCTATCTTTGGCCCTATTATCATCAGCATTTTTACTAATGTCTTTGATAAAGTTATTTTGGTTGTTGATGACACATATCCAGAGCAAGGAGAAATAATTAACACTTGATGAGTGTTGCTTTCCAGATAAGCTGATTAAGAAGGAAAGGAATACCGATCTATCCAAACAAAATTTAAAAACCACAAGCATACAATTACACGTGTGCATATATTTGTGCACGGATAAACCCTCATACTGTATGCAGATTCCATTCCCAAATTAATTATCCAAGGATATAAAATCATAATGGAAATGAGTTTTCCCTTATGCCAAAATAGATGTAGCCAGAGTCCTTCATTGGGGAGGCAGTTGCCTGTTGCACACTATCTGAACAAGGTAGGGTCTGGTTAGGCTCCAGAAAGTCAATTTGTGTATGATTCTGAACTTTTACGCATGGGACTTTAAATTGACATTTTGCAAAATCTTCAATTGTCAACCAATATGCTCTTTTTAAGGAAGTGTATCGAGGTCATGAACCAAACTCTGTATCAGCAAGATCACACATTCTTCTGAGGGGGGCATTATAATTAGTGCCCAAATGACTGAAAAATACCTCTGCTCCCAACTTCAGGAAATCCATTTTTTTTTCCTACATTACCACAACTAGGTTTCAAAATTCCCTGATGAAAATTATGAAATAAGGTAAACAGCCTAAAATTTAGCCATGATAAAAGGAACATCTATGTTGAAACTTAAAACCCAACAATATATATGGAATCTAAAAAAAAAAAAAAAAAAAAATTGGTTCTGAAGAACCTAGGGGCAGAACAGGAATAAAGACGCAGACATAGAGAATGGACCTGAGGACACAGGGAGGGGAAAGGGTAAGCTGGGACGAAATGAGAGAGTGGCGTGGACATATATACACTACCAAATGTAAAATAGATAGCTAGTGGGAAGCAGCAGCATAGCACAGGGAGATCAGCTTGGTGCTTTGTGACCACCTAGAGGGGTGGGATAGGGAGGGTGGGAGGGAGACGCAAGAGGGAGGAGATATGGGGATATATGTATATGTATAGCTGATTCACTTTGTTATAAAGCAGAAACTAACACACCACTGTAAAGCAATTATACTCCAATAAAGATGTTAAAAAAATAATAAAGTAAAATGAAAGCCCCCCAAAATATATAGATAGATAGATAGGGAGGCAGGAGTGACTTTGGTTCACCAAGGTAAAATGTTCATCTCAAATATATATTATTTTAGTTTGCTAGTTCATTATGCATTTCCAACAGTAAATAGCTGTATAGCACTACACTTTAATTAGAATTGTTACAGAGTAATACAAAAGCCAAGTAGTGTATTATAAGAGGAATGTGGAAATATAGTTTGGAAAAGTAAATATAATAACTATCTTCAAATACTTGATGGGTTTACTGATGGAAAAAAGAAGATTTATTTAATATGTGAAGGACCAGGGCAAATTACAGAGAAGTTGATTTTTAATCAATTCAAGTAAAGAAATTGACTAGAATTAGAACAATCCATTAATAGGTATCGACTGTATCACAGGAGAAACAGAGTGATAAATGAAGTTTAAATAAAGTTTAGATAAATATCTGCAAAAGATTTTGTAGAAGGAATTAAAATGACACAGTTAAGTCACAAATCCATGTCTAAATTTGGTTGTGAAAAATAGGTTATAAAATATTGGTCTGAACTCCATGAAAATTTTTATAACATTATTGTGAAATGGAAAAGTGCCCAGGAAATAGATCCATATTAACCACATTACGGGCTAACTTCAACACCCAGATCACTGATGCCTTGGCCTAATTCGTAAATACATGTGATATCAAACCTTATAGGTAGATAGAAGGTCATCTATGGCTGTGGTTCTCAACCATTAGAATCACCTAGGGGATTTTAAAACCTATAAATGCACAGTCCTCTCTACACCCAGTACCCGCTACACCCAGGTATTTTGATATGTATTTAGAGTGGGTCTTTCCATAATTATTTCTTTCAAAATATCTTGGTAATTATACATGTATCCACACCTGTGAGCCATTGAAGTTGTCTAAATTTATTATAGTAAGAGTGAATGACAGTGTCAATTCCATTGGGTAGATTATATACAGTTTTCCATATTCCTCAGAAAACATTTTCTCATTTATTCATATACTAAATAAACAGCCCTTTTGCTAGGGCTAAGAATAAAAGGAAAGCTAAAGTAGCTCTCTACTGGATGAGATAAAGATATAAACAACTGCAAGATAGTGTGAATATAAATAGCAAAGAGATGAAATTGGAAAGATGAAAGTGCAAGGTACCAGTTGTAATATGAAAGGACACACATCTTGAAATGGCAGTTTGGATTAGAATATTGGTAAAATACTAGGATAGAGGGGTGACTGAGATCAGCTTGGAAAGAAACTCCTACACCCTGAAAACTTGAGTCTTATCCTAGAAGAAAGTGCAGAAATATTTGAGGTCTTTTTCCACTCACTCCTCTTTTTCTCAACACATAGACATATAGGAGCAGTTTTTAATTACTCTTTGGCATGAACTAGGTATTCTTCAAACACTTCAGAATATCCAAATTTGAAATTCCCTTCCTAGTCCATGTCTCAAGGGAGAATACAATCCTTGCCATCATCAACTGAAAAGACCTAGAACCAGAGGCTGAGGTTACATGCAGATATGCAATGGGTAATTACAAATAGGAACCATGACACTTTGGACAATCAGAGACTAAGAACAGATTGTTTGAACTGCTAAATTTCACAAAGGAAAAAGATTTAATGAATGATTTATTAATAGAGTTTAGTTATTTTAAGAACTTAAGACACCAACTTAGAGGCCTTGTCTAAGAATCTATTTATACATGTTTTAATAATAATTAATATTAAATATATTATTATTATACAATAGCTAGTGCTTATCTGGTGCTCCCTGCATGTTATTACTTTTACAACTGTGTAATATAATTAACTGATGAACAAAGCAAATTGTACATAGTAAATAAAATTTAAAAATAAGTTATGTACTTATTAGATTATTTCAATCACTGGAGTACCAGGATACATTAAAATGACAGTGGGTACAGGAAGTACTAAGTAAAATACCAAACGTAATTTTGTTAATGCTGGAATGCTGACTTAAAAATAACCCTAGAAATAGGCCACATGCGTTCAAATGAGGTCATGGTCTCAATTCAAGCTTCTGTAAAACACATATATTTTTAATCTTTCATCTCCCTTGTTTGTGTGTGTGTTGAGAATGTGCCCGTGATTAGCAGTGATTTGGTAAGATTATAGAGGCATATGGCAAGAAGTTGGGCTTCTTGGCATGTTTTGGCAGAATGACTTTAGTGATTTTTGAGTTATAAGTGAGCAAAAAAAGAATACTTTTTAACTTTGTAAAACATTTGGATTTTCATAACTATATAATCCAAAATAACAGCAGTTATAAACTTTATACTTGGCAACCTTAACATTCTTATTTCAAACTCGAAGCAGCTCATGTTGTGAAGTCTATGGAAATGTAAGCATGTGCAATTTATTTCCAACACAGGCAGAAGAGTTTAGTTTAAGACCATATTTAACTAAATAATTAAAATCCTTGCAGATATTCTGATTTGTTTAGCAGTATAGCTAAAATGAGATGAGCTAATGATTTCTAAATTAATATACTCATTAATTTACTCATGCTAATTTGATGATATCACTTCAGAAAATACTCATTTGAATGATGTTGCCTAGTGTTTTGCAGTTTTTAATTCGGTTTTTGGTAGCCATAATAAGAAAATGATTGGTGATATGCTCCTTGTTACTCTGATGTTGATAAAAGCATGCTATATTGTTTAAACCTTTAATATAAGGACCATAGTGGATAATATTTCAAAAAGCCACATTCTTAATGGTTTCTGAAAAGGAAAATAAACAAAGAAAAAATGTGAAAAAATTTTTTAATCATTAGGATCCATTCTAAAGCACAGAGATCATATATTTAATCTGTAGTTCCTTTAGAATATAAAAGGCATTACACTCTTACACTGTTGCTGGGAAGATAAAATTGGTACAGTCACTATGGGGAACAGTATGGAAGTTCTTTGAAAAATTTAAAAATAAAACTCCCATATGATCCAGTAATCCCACATCTGGGCATTTATCTGAAGGAAATGAAAACACTAACTCAAACAGACATATGCACCCCCATATTCATCACAGCATTATTAACAGTAGCCAAGACATGGAAGCAACCTAAGTTCCATTGATGGATAAATGGATAAAGAAAATGTGGAATATATATACAGTTGACCCTTGAACAGTGTGGCAGTTAGAAGCACCAACCCTTCCCTCAGTGGAAAACCCAAGTATAATTTATAGCAGGCCCTTAATATTTGAGGTTCCTACCTATCCATGGGTGGTTCCATATCTGTGGATTCAACAAACCGAGGATCATGTAGTATTATAGTATTTACTACTGAGAAAAAATCGCGTATAAGTGGACTTGAACAGTTCAAACCCATGTTGTTCAAGATTCTACTGTCTGTGTATATGTATATACATACACACTCATACAATTGCACACCATAATATATCGTTCATCCATAAAAAAGAAGGAAGCCTTGCCATTTGCGACAATATGGATGGACCTTGAGAGCGTTATGCTAAGTGCAATAAATCAGACAGAAAAAGATAAATACCATATGATCTCATTTGTACATGGAATCTAGCAAACAAACAAAACCAAAACCAAAAAAAAAACCCCTCACAGATACAGAGAACAGATTGGTGGTTGCAGGGAGTGGGGGTGGGCAAAATGGGCGAACAGGATCAAAACGTACAAACTTCTAGTTATAAAATAAATAAGTCCTGAAGATGTAATCTACAGCATGCTGACTATATTTAATAATGCTCTACGCTATTTAAAATTTGCTAAGAGAGTAGATCTTAAAAGTTCTCATCACAAGAAAAAACTTTGTAACTAAGTGCAGTGATGGATATTAACTAGACTTATTGCGGTGATCATTTTGCAATGTATACAAATACAAAAAAGGCATTACAGGTCAAACCTTATTATCATGGGCACAAAAGTAACTCCTCAAAACCTACTGTTAGGAGATATTCAAGGTGGCGGAGGAGTAAGACATGGAGATCACCCTCCTCCCCACAAATACATCTACATGTGGAACAACTCCTACAGGACACCTACTGAACGCTGGCAGAAGACATCAGACCTCCCAAAAGGCAAGAAACTCCCCACGTACCTGGGTAGGGCAAAAGAAAAAAGAAAAACCAGAGACAAAAGAATAGGGACGGGACCTGCACCAGTGGGAGGGAACCGTGAAGGAGAAAAGTTTCCACACACTAGGAAGCCCCTTCACGGGCGGAGACTGCGGGTGGCAGAGGGGGGAAGCTTCAGAGCCCTGGAGGAGAGTGCAGCCACAGGGGTGCGGAGGGCAAAGCGGAGAGATTCCCGCATGGAGGATCGATGCCGCCAGCACTCACCAGCCCGAGAGGCTTGTCTGCTCACCCGCCGGGGCGGGCGGGGCTGGGAGCTGAGGCTCAGGCTTCGGAGGTCGGATCCCAGGGAGAGGACTGGGGCTGGCGGTGTGAACACAGACTGAGGGGGGCTAGTGTGCCACAGCTAGCCGGTAGGGAGTCCGGGAAAAGGTCTGGAGCTGCCAAAGACGCAAGAGACCATTGTTTCAGGGTGCGCGAGGAGAGGGGATTCAGAGCGCCGCTTAAACGAGCTCCAGAGACGGGCGCGGGCTGTGGTTATCAGCGCGGACCCCAGAGACGGGCATGAGACGCTAAGGCTGCTGCTGCCGCCACCAAGAAGCCTGTGTGTGAGCACAGGTCACCCTCCACAGCTCCCCTCCCGGGAGCCTGTGCAGCCCGCCACTGCCAGGGTCCCGTGATCCAGGGACGACTTCTCCGGGAGAACGCAAGGCGTGTCTCAGGCTGGTGCAACGTCACGCTGGCCTCTGCCGCGCAGGCTCGCCCTGCCTCCTCTGTACCCCTCCTCCCCCCACCTGAATGAGCCAGAGCCCCCGAAGCAGCTGCGCCTTTAACCCCGTTCTCTCTGAGCAAAGAACAGACGCCCTCAGCGACCTACACGCAGAGGTGGGATGAAATCCAAAGTTGAACACCAGGATCTGTGCAAACAAAGAGGAGAAAGGGAAATCTCTCCCAGCAGCCTCAGGAGCAATGGATTAAATCTACACAATCAACTTGATGTACCCGGCATCTCTAGAATACCTGAATAGACAACAAATCATCCCAAAATTGAGGCGCTGGACTTTGGGAGCAACTGTAGACTTGGGAGCCATATGGCTGACAGGGTTGTGCTCCGGCCGGGTGTCAGGCTTGTGCCTCTGAGGTAGGAGAAGTGAAGTCAAGACATTGGTCCAGCAGAGAACTTCCAGCCCACGTAATATCAAACAGCGAAAGCTCTCCAGAGACCTCCATCTCAACACTAAGACCCACCTCCACTCAACGACCAGCAAGCTACAGTACTGGACACCTTATGCCAAACAACTAGCAAGACAAGAACACAACCCCACCCACCAGCAGAGAGGTTGCCTAAAATCATAATAAGGTCACAGACACACCAAAACACAACACCGGACACAGAGCTGCCCACCAGAAAGACAAGATCCAGCCTCATCCACCAGAACACAGGCACCAGTCCCCTCCACAACCCACTGAACCAACCTTAGCCACTGGGGGCAGACACCCAAAAAAACGGGAACTACGAACCTGCAGTTTGCAAAAAGGAGACTCCAAACACAGTAAGTTAAGCAAAATGAGAAGACAGAGAAACACACAGCACATGAAGGAGCAAGGTAAAAACCCACCAGACCAAACAAATGAAGAAAAATACACAGTCTACCCGAAAAAGAATTCAGAGTAATGATAATAAAGATAATCCAAAATCTTGGAAATACAATGGAGAAAATACAAGAAATGTTTAACAAAGACCTAGAAGAACTAAAGAGCAAACAAACAACGATGAACAACACAATAAATGAAAAAAAAATTCTCTACAAGGAATCAATAGCAGAATAACTGAGGCAAAAGAATGGATAAGTGACCTGAAAGATAAAATAGTGGAAATAACTACTACAGAGCATAATAAAGAAAAAAGAATGAAAAGAATTGAAGACAGTCTCAGAGACCTCTGGGACAACATTAAATGCACAAACAATCTAACTATAGGGGTCCCAGAGGAAGAAGAGAAAAAGAAAGGGACTGAGAAAATATTTGAAGAGATTATAGTTGAAAACTTCCCTAATATGGAAAAGGAAACACTGAATCAAGTCCAGGAAGCACAGAGAGTCCCATACAGGATAAATCCAAAGAGAAACACACCAAGACACATATTAATCAAACTATCAAAAATTAAATACAAAGAAAAAATGTTAAAAGCAGCAAGGGAAAAACAACAAATAATATACAAGGGAATCCCCATAAGGTTAACAGCTGATCTTTCAGCACAAACTCTGCAAACCAGAAGGGAGTGGCAGGACATATTTAAAGTGATGAAAGGGAAAAACCTACAACCAAGATTACTCTACCCAGCAAGGATCACATTCAGATTCGATGAAGAAATTAAAATCTTTACAGACAAGCAAAAGCTAAGAGAATTCAGCACCTCCAAGCCAGCTTTACAACAAATGCTAAAGGAACTTCTCTAGGCAGGAAACACAAGAGAAGGAAAAGACCTACAATAATAAACCTAGGACAATTAAGAAAATGGTAAGAGGAACATACCTACTGATAATTACCTTAAATGTAAACGGATTAAATGCTCCAAACAAAAGATATAGACTGGCTGAATGGATACAAAAACAAGACCCGTATATATGCTGTCTACAAGAGACCAGCTTCAGACCTAGGGACACATACAGACTGAAAGTGAGGGGATGGGAAAAGATATTCCATGCAAATGCAAATCAAAAGAAAGCTGGGGTAGCAATTCTCATATCAGACAAAATAGACTTTAAAATAAAGAGTATTACAAGAGACTAAGAAGGACACTACATAATGATCAAGGGATCAATTCAGGAAGAAGATATAACAATTGTAAATATTTATGCACCTAACATAGGAGTACTTCAATACATAAGGCAAATGCTAACAGCCATAAAAGGGCAAATCGACAGTAACACAATCATAGTAGGGGGCTTTAACACCCCACTTTCACCAATGGACTGGTCATCCAAAATGAAAATAAATAAGGAAATGCAAGCTTTAAATGATACATTAAACAAGGTGGACTTAAGTGATATTTATAGGACATTCCATCCAAAAACAACAGAATACACTTTCTTCTCAAGTGCGCATGGAACATTCTCCAGGATAGATCATATCTTGGGTCACAAATCTAGCCTTCATAAATTTAAGAAAATTGAAATTGTATCAAGTATCTTTTCTGACCACAGCACTGTGAGACTAGATATCAATTACAGGAAAAAATCTTTAAAAACTACAAACACATGGAGGCTAAACAATACGCTACTAAATAACCAAGAGATCACTGAAGAAATCACAGAGGAAATCAAAAAATACCTAGAAAAAAATGACAATGAAAACATGATGACCCAAAAGCTATGGGATGCAGCAAAAGCTGTTCTAAGAGGGAAGTTTACAGCAATACAATCCTACTTCAAGAAACATCTCAAATAAAATAGCTAACCTTACACCCAAAGCAATTTGAGAAAGAAGAACAAAAATACCCCAAAGTTAGCAGAAGGAAAGAAATCATAAAGATCATATCAGAAATAAATGGAAAAAAAAGGAAGGAAACAATAGCAAAGATCAATAAAACTGAAAGCTTGCTCCTTGTGAAGATAAACAGAATTGATAAACCATTAGCCAGACTCATCAAGAGAAAAAGGGAGAAGACTCAAATCAATAGAATTAGAAATGAAAAAGGAGAAGTAACCACTGACACTGCAGAAATACAAAGGATCATGAGAGATTACTACAAGCAACTATATGCCAATAAAATGGACAACCTGGAAGAAATGGAAAAATTATTAGAAAAGCACAACCTTCTGAGACTGAACCAGGAAGAAATAGAAAATATAAACAGATGAATCACAAGCACTGAAATTGAAACTGTGATTAAAAATCTTCCAATAAACAAAAGCCCATGACCAGATGGCTTCACAGGAGAATTTTATGAAACATTTAGAGAAGAGCTAACACCTGTCCTTCTCAAACTCTTCCAAAATATAGCAGAGGGAGGAACACTCCCAAATCATTCTATGAGGCCACCATAACCCTGATACCAAAACCAGACAAAGATGTCACAAAGAAAGAAAACTACAGGCCAATATCACTGATGAACATAGATGCAAAAATCCTCAACAAAATACTGGCAAACAGAATCCAATAGCACATTAAAAGGATTATACACCATGATCAAGTGGGTTTTATCCCAGGAATGCAAGGATTCTTCAATATACACAAATCAATCAATGTGATAAACCATATTAAAAAATTGAAGCAGAAAAACCATATGAACATCTCAATAGATGCAGAAAAACCTTTTGACAAAATCCAAACCCATTTATGATAAAAACCCTCCAGAAAGGCATAGAGGGAACTTACTGCAACATAATAAAGGCCATATATGAGAAACCCACAGCCAACATCATTCTCAATGGTGAAAAACTGAAACCATTTCCACTAACATCAGAAACAAGACAAGGTGGCCCATTCTCACCACTATTATTCAACATAGTTTTGGAAGTGTTAGCCACAACAACCAGAGAAGAAAAAGAAATAAAAGGAATCTAAATTGGAAAAGAGGAAGTAAAGCTGTCACTGTTTGCAGGTGACATGGTACTATACATAGAGAATCCTAAAGATGCTAACAGAAAACTACTAGAGCTAATCAATGAATTTGTAAAGTAGCAGGATACAAAATTAATGCACAGTAATCTCTTGCATTCCTATACACTAATGATGAAAAATCTGAAAGAGAAATTAAGGAAACACTCCCATTTACCACTACAACAAAAAGAATAAAATACCTAGGAATAAACCTACCTAAGGAGACAAAAGACCTGTATGCAGAAAAGTATAAGACATTGATGAAAGAAATTAAAGATGATACAAACAGACGGAGAGATATACCAAGTTCTTGGATTGGAAAAATCAACATTGTGAAAATGACTATTCTACCCAAAGTAATCTACAGATTCAATGCAATACCTATCAAACTACCAATGGCATTTTTCACAGAACTAGAGCAAAAAATTTCACAATTTGTATGGAAATACAAAAGACCCCGAATAGCCAAAGCAATCTTGAGAAAGAAAAATGGAGCTGGAGGAATCAGGCTTCTGGACTTCAGACTATACTACAAAGCTACAGTAATCAAGACAGTATGGTACTGGCACAAAAACAGAAATATAGATCAATGGAACAGGATAGAAAGCCCAGAGATAAACCCACACACATATGGTCACCTTATTTTTGATAAAGGAGGCAAGAATATACAATGGAGAAAAGACAGCCTCTTCAATAAGTGGTGCTGGGAAAACTGGACAGCTACATGTAAAAGAATGAAATTAGAACACTCCCTAACACCATACACAAAACTAAACTCAAAGTGGATTAAAGACCCAAATATAAGGCCAGACACTATCAAACTCTTAGAGGAAAACGCAGGCAGAACAGTCTTGTGACATAAATCACAGCAAGATCCTTTTTGACCCACCTCCTAGAAAAATGGGAATAAAAACAAAAAATAAACAAATGGGACCTAATGAAACTTAAATGGTTTTGCACAGCAAAGGAAAACATAAACAAGATGAAAAGACAACCCTTAGAATGGGAGAAAATATTTGCAAATGAAGCAACTGACAAAGGATTTTGCTTTGTAAACTCCAAAATTTACAAGCAGCTCATGCAGCTCAGTATCAAAAAACAAACAACCCAATCCAAAAAATGGGCAGAAGACCTAAACAGACATTTCTCCAAAGAAGATATACAGATTGCCAACAAACACATGAAAGAATGCTCAACATCACTAATCATTAGAGAAATGCAAATCAAAACTTCAATGAGGTATCACCTCACACCAGTCAGAATGGCCATCAGCTAAAAATCTACAAACAATAAATGCTGGAGAGCTTGTGGAGAAAAGGGAACCCTCTTGCACTGCTGGTGGGAATGTAAATTGATACAGCCACTATGGAGAACAGTATGGAGGTTCCTCAAAAAACTAATAATAGAACTACCATATGACCCAGCAATCCCACTACTGGGCATACACCCTGAGAAAACCATAATTCAAAAAGAGTCATGTACCACAATGATCACTGCAGTACTATTTACAATAGCCAGGACATGGAAGCAACCTAAGCGACCATAAACAGATGAATGGATAAAGAAGATGTGGCACATATATACGGTAGAATATTACTCAGCCATAAAAAGAAACGAAATTGAGTTATTTGTAGTGGGTAGATGGACCTAGAGTCTGTCATACAGAGTGAAGTAAGTCAGAAAGAGAAAAACAAATACCATATGTTAACACATATATATGGAAACTAAAAAAACAAAACAAAAAAAAGGTTCTGAAGAACCTAGGGGCAGGACAGAAATAAAGACCCAGATGTAGAGAATGGACTTGATGACACAGGGAGTGGGAAGGATAAGCTGGGACAAAGTGAGAGAGTGGCATGGACATATATACACTACCAAATGTAAAATAGATAGCTAGTGGGAAGCAGCGCATAGTACAGGGAGATCAACTCGGTGCTTTGTTACCACCTAGAGGGGTGGAATAGGGAGGGAGCCACAAGAGGGAGGAGATATGGGGATACCTGCATATGTATAGCGGACTCACTCTGTTGTAAGGCAGAAACTAAGACACCATTGTAAAGCAATTATACTCCAATAAAGATGTTAAAAAAAAACAACAACTATTGTTAACAGTGGTTCTCAATTATAAAGGTGCTTTGAAAGCTTTACCACACAGAAACTTTGATCTTGTAACACAGACCGACTCATATATGGATGGCAGTAATCACTTGATTATCATTTCCACAAAAGGGAAACGGGAGATTTCTCTCCGTTATAGTACGTGAGTACAGGTAGGGAATCTTAAACACAATCACATGACACATAGATGTTTTTCTTCTTTTCCCTTAACCAATTTCTAGAAAATGTTGCATGTGTCTGTTTTCTCAAGATGAGGGATGTACTTAACTCCTGTGACAGATATTGTAGTTCATTATTTTATGGGAAAAATTCAAGAAGTAATTTTTTTAAATGTTTCCTTTGGGATTGAAAAGGAAAAAAAGAAAATTTTTCTTGTGTTTGTATTTGTACATATATAAGTATGTATAAATATATATATACATATGCATTATATATATTTATGTAAGCAGTGTTTCTACAATTATGTCAGTTATTTCCATCCTGTATCTGTTTAAAGAATCATCAATATCATCAATATTAAATATTTACATAAAAACTTTCAAATTCTTATTCTATTGGAGTATTATATATCGTTATTCCCTCTCATGCTTAAGAAATAATTATTATTTATCAGAGGTCTATCAGTCTCTAAGAACTGTGGCAGGTCCAAATCCAGTGAAATTTGCCCAAAGCGTGACCACCTATGAGATCAGATCCTGGAAATAAAGGCTCTGAATTTTATTCCCACCACTATTACTCTAACCATGTCATATTATTTTATAATATCTTTCAATAAATGACTCCATTTCATTTATAACAGAACTTAAAATCTATATAGCAGTCGTATTAGTTGGAGCTCAAATGGTTTTCAAAATATTAGTTCACAGTTTAGCATAGAAATTAAAACTTTTAAACATAGGTAGCTATTTAGGTTCAGTTTGTGTTAGGGAAAAAATCCCTTCTTTGAATTGACAGTTTTGAGGTTGAGGTTTTTGTGAGAGAGAATTGCCCTTTATGGCAATCCTGTGTTTAACCCATTGGGAGTACGCTAATTAGCCTCCTGTCCTGGCTGTTGATGGAAAGAATACAAAATGCATGCTAGTATTCAAGATGGTGCAGTCCGAAGCTGATGAAGTCAATGCAAATGTCATGTATGAGATTTTTCAGGGAGAGAGGAGGGGATAGGGATAGTGAGAGAGTGTTCCTCTATGAAAGAAGTGTTTGTGCAGGCTGCTCAAATGAACTGCTTGTTGCTTTGCTCAGCTGGCACAGATCCACAACTTTTAGACCTCACATGTTTTAGCATCCCTTTGTTTGGGATACTATACTGTATTTTTAGCGGTTATGAAGATTCCTTATGTCCTTCAAGCATCTAGAAACACAGTGATGTTGTTATTTTTGTTACTAATCCACTCTAACAGAGTTAAGTCAAATTCCACTACACTTAAGGGCATGTGGATATATTGTTGACACTAGTGTGAAATCAAAGGATATCTTTTGCACTGATTATCTTTTTTTTGGTAGAAATTAAAATTTTGTGATAATATCATGGATGTTTATCATTAGTCTCTTTTCTCTTTAATATCTTTTCAAAATATAATGTGCCAGTGCTTTACATTTCATGAATGGTAAAATTTGAGGAAGTATTTTTTTAAATCAGAATTAACAAAAATAAAGTTTGTTTCTTTTACTCAAAAACAAATATCAAGCAAACTCTTAATGCAACCTTAATTTAGCTCCAGAGCAACAGAGGCAATGGTTAAATTAAAAGTGTGTGTGTGTGTACTTTTAGAAAAAATATGATGGTCATGGTTTAAAGGAAGAAAACAACCTTATTCATTGTTTTACCATTATGTAAGTAAGATGATTTTAAAGTGGATATGAGTTTAGCAGATTTTAACTTTAAGTGGTGATATTCCTGGATAGTGAAAACACAAGAAATGTAAAAAAAAAAAAAAAAAAAAAAATCAGATACCAATCGAGGCCAAGAATAATACATTTTAGAGATTAAACCAGACATAAAGCATTTTTACGAAGCTAATTTTAAGCTTGCTATGATAAAATTTTGAAAGTAATAGAAATTTTTTTATCAGCTAAATATGGGTCAATTATGAACTGTTAAGAAGTTACTGAGCCAGATATAAGTTTTGGGAATGTATTAATTATTTCTCTTTATCACTGAATTAAGCACTAAATTCAAACACTAAAATTATAGAAACACTCATATTTTTTAAAGGCCATAGATATAATACTCTAAAGAAATTTTAATAGAATAGGTCATTAATAGCTTATATCAAATAATCAGTAACTATTATAACATAAAAATCAATATATGAAATGAGATATTTACATTTGGAAAAATAATGCAAAAAATATAAACTATTTAAATTATTGAATAACTTTGTACTGTAATATATATTGGTATAATTGTGTAATGAAAGATCCATATATTTTTTTAAGTTTAACCAAATACTAGGGAAAGGATGAGCTGATACATACATAAAACTACAAAATGTTTATTAAAATATTAAAGTTAAATCTCTATAACTCTTTCACTAAAGACATTCAAAATGGAAAACACAAACTACATTGTGATTCTTAAACTTCAGTATGTACTAGAATCATCTGGAAGGCTTGTTAAAACACAGACCATTGGGCTCCACCTCCAAGTTTCTGACTCAGTAGGTCTGGAGTAGGGTCACAGAATTTCCTACAGGCTCTTGTTAAGTGATGCCATTGCTGCTGGTGTGAACCACTGCACTGATAGAGAAGGAAGGAGATACTGGCATACATAATGGGTAAAATCACAAAGCCAAATTAAATTTCTATTACTTTTAAGAAAATGATTGCATTTTAGTTTTTACTTGTTTGCTAAAACAGTGTGAACCAAATGAGATACAATCATTTAGTGACTATTTATTCTTTCCTCTAATCATGGGCAGATTCTATAGCTTTATGGTCCTTGTCAGATTTGAAAAAGTCATACAAGTGTAATCAAGTTTAATCTCTAATCTCATATCTAATTCAGTGCATGTCTTCTATACTTTTCTGGCTAAGTCACGCTTGACCCTTGGCCCTAGAAACCCACAGACTACAGGTAAAGGTAGTATGGTCTGCTTTCTCACTGTTTCTTTTCTCTCCTTTGGATTCCACTATCCTTCACTGGATTAGGACAGGAACATGTGTCTCTTTTGCTGCATTTTTCTTTCTCCCATATCTAGGTGAGTGTCGATGTCACAAAATTCTGAAGGCTAACTACTATCTCACTGCACACATGGGTAAACCTACTGACAGGAGATTCCCAAAGATGGTGATTGCTCTGGCTTGCTTTCTTTCAACTCTCTTCAGTTATCATCCCAGTCTTTTGTTGACTGGGCAGCCAGCCAGCCTTCCCAACTGAGCTCCTGCAACATGCCTCATATCTGACTTTTATGTGCTAAAATTACAGTGGAATTGTGTCCTCATTCACCCTCACCACATCAGGTGATGGTTCTGCTTGCTGCTCAACCTTGCACCTTTTTCTTGCCTAGGACTGTGGCTTCAATTCTCTTCCCACCCTTGCTGAAATAAGCACATGTAGCTGACAGTTTGATGGAGGAGCAGATTTTCAGTAAAGGAATGGAGGCAACCCTTAAATTTCTGAGTAATTTTGTAGGAAACATCCTTACTTGGCTTGAAATGGAGGCTTCAGAAACTGGATTAGAATTGGAGCATCAGAGCCAGTTCTAACTCTCTTTTAAGTGCTGAGGTGGGTGTCTGGCCTCCAACTGCTTGTTGCATTGTGTTTATCAGTCCCCAGTTGTGGATCCCACTAGCCAATATAAGGCAACAATAAAAGCGCAGCTGAGCATACTGTTACGTTAAGAGGACATGACAAAAATTCAACCTCAGAGCCACAATGAGAAGAAAATCACAAAAATCTAACTTAATTTCCCAGAAGCTTTTGGTACGAGAGATGGAAGACTTTACAACGGTTTAAAATTAGTGGTTTGCTGAGAATGTTAAAATTCAGGTGGAATCAAAAAGAAACTGCAATGGTGGGAGTAGTTTGTTTACATAATGGCAACTGAGTAAATTTTCTCAGTAAAGCTATCTGTGGGAAAGAAAGAAGCAAATTATTTTAAATAGACATTATGGAGGCAGCCTGGTGGTGATTGGTGTAATCATATTTATAGACAAAAAGGCCTAGCTCTAGGTAGAATTAATATACGGCTACTTGGGTTATTGAGCTATTTCTGGTATTCTCAAGTCCCAGTTTTTCTAGTTACAAGCAACAAGTGAGTCATCATGTTATTTAACTACTCATTTAATTTTTTAACACGTGAAATGGAAATTAACCTTTCCATAGAGCTACGGTGATGATTAGGAGGGAAATACATATGAAGTGCTTGTTGCAAATGTCAATGTGAGTACTGTTAGTACAGTCCAGCAGGATCTAATGGAAGTCAATTAAGAACATGGTTAAAATATTAGGCCCAAATTTTAAATTAATGAGGAAATTTCACAGAGACATAATGATCAAGGCTACCAAGTAGGATTCAAAATTAGGGTGCCTAAGAATCACCTGGGAGCGATGTTAAGCTGCAGATATCTTCATGGCTAGGGTGAGGCCAAAAAAGTAGATTAAATGAAAATTTATTGTGGATTATTTTTTAAATCACACATCGAAAAATATGGGAGGGGTTGATGCTGGTTAGTAGAATATACTGAGAGAATAGAATAAAAAGATAAAATGTAACCAGAGATGAGTGTCACTGAAAATTTTAGCATTAGCTGTAGACCTGTTAAAACTCGAAATTGAAGTGTACCATCCCATGTACTTATTATCCTGTACATATGTTTTGAAATATTTTGACCTGTGCTCTCTTCTTCCACTGCCTGCTCTGTTGTGCTCAATAGTTAATGGACAGGTATTTCAGCTGTTGGTATTATATAGTCTGAATCTGCTATAGATACTGCATCTTGTTTTTTGTTATAGACTCTATTGAGATTATGCTTTTAAGACAGTGAATCAAGACATGTTTTAGTAATGAAGGAAAGAAAAACAAGGGAAAAATATTTTTTATGTCCTAATCACCATCTTTTAAGAAAACAAATCCATTAATTGGAGCTAACCTATGGCATTCTGTTAAAGAGATTTAACAAAAGTCACTTCTGCCAACTATGTAAAAGGATGATTATCATTGTTGGTTATTCTGAGTTATCAGAGTTAGAAAAATATTCTAATTATTAACACAATCAAGAAATTTCAGGCAGAGTATTTGCTCCTCATTTATTTTAGGAAGAGTATTTCCTCCTAATGTATTTCTGCCTTAAATCATAAATGGAACAAGTGAATTCAGTAAAGGTTTAATTCCTACATTTACCATATGTAGGAATTAAATTGTACCCTGAGAGAATATGAGAGATTCCAAGAAATTCTAAGTTTCCCTATTGATCATATGCTATCCAGTGTAAGGTCAAAAAACACCTGACAAAATTATTGTTAGAACTGACGGTTATGTAGTAGATATCTATATTTAGTCAGATATTGTGAAGGGTCTGAAATTTTACTCTACTTGCAAGCAGCCAGTTAGCCTGGTAGAGTTTTATATCCATATACTGACAGAAGAACACCAGACCTATGGGTCAGAGACAGACAGTTTATTATTATTCACAGCACAGAAAGAGCAGTCATAGCAATACCATGCACTGGTTCACCATGTCTCATTTCCCTCAGGGAGACATCATGAGGACCTGTCACCACAGGAGAGGAACTCCGAATTTTAGAAGATTCTGACCTTTATCAGAGCTGTTTGTGACCTTCCCATCCTCCCTTCTAGAGAGATTGAGATTACTCATTACCTTGGAATGAAGCAAATTTCCTTCATGGGAGGGTGGGATGCCATCTTTAGGTTATTACCTCATAATGTAAGCAAATGTTTGAAGTGAGGGGAAGTAGAAGACTATCTTCATTATCCTAGATGATTCCAAATATCTCCAGAGGGATATACTCTTTCTAACTTCTGATTCCAGGTGCTATTCAAACATGCCCTTTGCTCACAAGTGAAGAGAACACACAGAAACATAAGGAATCCATGGAGAATTATATTCTAAGATTGTGTAGCATAATTTTTATATATGTTTTCTAATTATAACTACTATGATGGTAGCTTTTTTCTTATAGTAAAGAAGAAAAGAACAGATAAAGTTTAAGTAGCTGTCACAAGATAGAAGAATCCTCATTTCATCTTTATTTTCTGTTTTTCAGCAGCATCAGCACCTGTTATGGGCTGAATTTATCCCCCCAAAATTCATATGATGGAGTCCCAAACCCCAGTACCTCAGAATGCAACCAAATTTGGAGATAAGGTTTTTAAAGAGGTAATTAAGCTAAAATGAGGCCTTTAGGGTTGGTCTTAATCCAATCTGACTGGTGTCCTTGAACAAAGAGGAGATTAGGACACACAGACACAGGGATGCATGTAGAGAGAGAGAAGACCGGGTGAGGACACATGAAGAAGGTGGCATTCTCCAAGACCAGGAGAGAGGTTTCAAGAGAAACTAACCCTACTGACACCTTGATCTTGGACTTCCAGCTTCCAGAACTGTGAGAAAATAATTTCTGTTGTGTGAGCCATCCAATCTGTGGTATTTTGTTACAGCACGCCTAGAAAAATAATATACTACCCTAGCCTCAGATAGCTTGTTCTTCAGACACAAATAGCTAGGAATTCAGAGATGGTACTGCTGGACATGTCATATAGGAAAAAGTGGTTACATTGTGAAGAACTTCAACAGGTAAAACTCAAGCAGGTCACTACATTCAAGATTAGGTTTTCTGCTTTGTTGTTCCAGAACATTAACATTATTAGAGCCCAGAGGTATATTAGCCTGGGGACCATGCCCTTAATAAAGAATACAGTCATAATTATGAACTAGGAATAAGAAGTAGAGAGATGAAGACTACCAAAGGAAGTAGAGAGATGAGACTTTCTAACCACCAGTGCCTTAAACACTTTGACTATATTCTAGACATTTTTCTATGACCTTCATTATCTCACAGAGTGCCTACCTAGAGTGTGTGTAGTAAATCCATAAAATCAAATGAAACTTTTGCTAGCTGCTCCCAGAAAGGCTCAAGCAAGCAGTGGCTAAATCATAGAATTAAATGACGTTCATTCCTCAGAACAATTAAATAATAATTTCTACATGGATCATAAACATTGTTACATTCTAAGGCCTCTCCAGCTGATTCTAATGAGAAGCAAGCTTTGAGACCACTAGGCTAGAGTACCCCTATCCACATATGTATATTTCTTGTAAGCCAAGTAATTCCCAAATATGAGAAGCTGCTGTTTTTCCAGTACCTGGTGATTATTTCCAGTACATTGTGATATTCACATTACCAGTTTGTACCTCCAGTCAAGGACTTGCCTTGAAATACGATCAGTCCAGGCCTGGTTGTCTTTTATTCATCAGGGATGCAGGGAATTATTCTATTTTGAAAAGCCTGTTTCAAATATGGCAGGAAGATATATACCAACTGAGGTGCTTTTCTCCCTTCTGTCTGATGACCTACTTGAATCAGGCCTTGAGACATGAGAATGACATTGCCCAGAGAAGAGATTGTAAAACAGAAAAACTAATAAATAATGAACTTTTAAATTAAAAAATCTGATCTAGAGTTATAGAGCAGAAAGATACAGGAAGTTGAATTTCTGCTCCCAGACCATTCACTTCTCTGAACTGTGAGGAGAGAGGACAGGGTAGTGTGTGGGAATGTGGAGTCATAACAAGGTATATATGATATTAAGATCATAATTTCTACCTCTGTTTTTTGTTTAGTTTTTTGTTTTGTTTAGGTCTAGTCTTTTGGAGTGGGGTGTTGTAGATGGTACAACTTTCTTGATGTTTAGAGAAATGATTTTAAAGAAGACCAATACTGCAACTTTGAGTTAAAGCCTTTTCCTGGGTCGCCACAGTGGCATTGTATGTCCAGCCTGAGAGGACAAAAATACAATTCCTAAAATTCCTGCCATTCCTCAGTCCTGTTGGTTTAGGATGGAAACATACAATCGCTTTTACCCACACCCAAAGGAGGCACTGAAATTAACCACAGAAGAGAGAACACAAACAGGAAACTCGATAGGGACTCTCACTGTCAGATAGAGGGGACACAGCAGCTGAAGTTATGGAGTGAACCATCCAAACAGGGATTTGATGGAGGGCAGAGACAGCAACTTAGTGGATATTTTGCTAGAGGATGCTGAAACACCACAAAGGGAGAAGTGGACAGGATAGGATGAATCTTTAATTTCAACAATAAATATCTGAGAAAAATTACAACAGTTAGTAACTTAGGAGTTTAAATTAAGGTTTTTGTATCAGAACAAATAGGGAGAACTTATGGCTATGGAGGAGTTAAAGAGATTAAAAAATTGTCTCCCCCAAAAGAAATAAAATCTGAACCAAGTTGTCAGAAATATCTATTTCAACATTTTGGAAACTGGTCAAATACAAACAAACAAACACAAAAAGAAGCATTTTTTAAGACATGCCAATGAATTTCAGGTAACGACACTTGGAACCTGTGCCATTATTGCTAGGGCTACTCGCATACTCCCTTCCCACCTTCTCAATCAGCATGGTAGTTCTACCAGGGCGGTGCTGACTGTGAAAACTGGAAGCTTCCATGGCAGAGGAAGCTGACTTCGTTTCAGTGTGGAAAGTCCAACCACAATGATATTACTGAAAATGTAGCAAACATGATTGGAAACAAATACAGAAAGCATGCAGCCCCATTGGCTTAAGGCAGCAATTGGGACTGGAGTTAGTCCACTGGCCAATCAAAATTTTTAGCAAAGCAATCCTAGAAAAAAGAGCCATAGGAGCATTAGATGGGCTCTCCCATATTCCTGACTTACTGGGGAGCTATTTGTACTTGGAGAGGAGACCCAAAAGGGCCCAAGATCTCCAAGCAACTCTGGTTGAATGGGATACTCTGCACATGCACATAGGTGACTGAAGGGGCTCTGGTGGAAAGACGTGCAAACTGCCTAGGTTTTGGAAGTACTCTCCAATCTGGTACAAATATCCACAGTTACAGTGTGGAAGATTTACTGGCTTTAGGTTTGAGCAAACTCTTTCACCAATCACTGGCTGTCTAGTAAGCTATGCAGACAGAAGTATAACCATTAGGAATTGAGGCCAAAACGAAAAGAAAAAAAAATGAGGATAAAAACAACTGAGTGAGGCATCAGTGATCACACACTGTAGAGGAGAGGAGTCTACAGATTAAGTCCTGGAAAGTTACAGCATAAAGCAAATGAAAGAAAAACAACAAAAATTAGCGATGGTAACAATGCTTCTCAATTGAGAAAACAAAACCCAGAAATGCTACAACACATTTTTGTATTGTATAAAAGGTATGATTTACAAAAAGAAAAGAAAAAATTGAGACACATAAAGAAATAAAAGAGTGTGAACTTGCTCAGTAAAACTAATGGTTAATAGAAACTGTCTCCAATGGACTCAGACATTAGGTTTTGCAGACAATGATGTCAAAACAGCCATTACACCTATGTTCAAAGAATCAAAGGAAAGAAACAATGCTTAAAGAATTATATAAGGTATGAAAATGTTTCACCAAAAAGGTAACATCAATAAGAAATAGAAATTCTACAAATATACTAAATGTAAAGCCTAGTGTGAAAATTTAAAATAATCTAAAATAAAGAATTTTCTAGATAGGCTGAACAGCAGGTTTGAGATAGAAGAAAAAAGCCAAATCAGTGAACATGAATACAGACCAATAGAAAGTACATAATCTGAAGAACAGAAAGGAAAAATAAACAGAACCTCAGAGACCTTTAGGACAACATCAGGGCACACTGACATAGACGTATTAGGAGGCCCTGGGGCAGAGGAAAGAGAGAAGAGGCAGTAAAAGAAATGAAGGATAATGGCACACAACTCCCTCAAATTTGATTTTTAAAAAGTGATACCAAAGAAGTTTAGAAACAAAGAGATCCACACCCAGATATAAAATAGACAAACTCTTGATAAAGGAGGCAAGAATATACAGTGGAGAAAAGACAGCCTCTTCAATAAGTGGTGCTGGGAAAACTGGACAGGTAGACGTAAAAGTATGAAATTAGAACACTCCCTAACACCATACACAAAAATAAACTCAAAATGGATTAAAGACCTAAGTGTAAGGCCAGACACTATCAAACTCTTAGAGGAAAACATAGGCAGAACACTCTATGACATAAATCACAGCAAGATCCTTTTTGACCCACCTCCTAGAGAAATGGAAATAAAAACAAAAATAAACAAATGGGACCTAATGGAACTTAAAAGCTTTTACACAGCAAAGGAAACCATAAACAAGACCAAAAGACAACCCTCAGAATGGGAGAAAATATTTGCAAATGAAACAACTGACAAAGGATTAATCTCCAAGATTTACAAGCAGCTCATGCAGCTCAATAACAAAAAAGCAAACAGCCCAATCCAAAAATGGGCTGAAGACCTAAATAGACATTTCTCCAGAGAAGATATACAGATTGCCAACAAACACATGAAAGAATGCTCAACATCATTAATCATTAGAGTAATGCAAATCAAAACTACAATGAGATATCATCTCACACTGGTCAGAATGGCCATCATCAAACAACCTGCAAACAATAAATGCTGGAGAGGGTGTGGAGAAAAGGGAACCCTCTTGCACTGTTGGTGGGAATGTAAATTGATACAGCCACTATGGAGAACAGTATGGAGGTTCCTTAAAAAACTAAAAATAGAACTGCCATACGACCCAGCAATCCCACTACTGGGCATATACCCTGAGAAAACCATAATTCAAAAAGAGTCATGTACCAAAATGTTCATTGCAGCTCTATTTACAATAGCCAGGATATGGAAGCAACCTAAGTGTCCATCAACAGATGAATGGATAAAGAAGATGTGGGACATATATACAATGGAATATTACTCAGTCATAAAAAGAAATGAAATTGAGATATTTGTAGTGAGGTGGATGGACCTAGAGTCTGTCATACATAGTGAAGTAAGTCAGAAAGAGAAAAACAAATAACGTATGCTAACACCTATATATGGAATCTAAGAAAAAAAGAAAAAAGGTCATGAAGAGCCTAGGGGTAAGATGGGAATAAAGACACAGACCTACTAGAGAATGGACTTGAGGATATGGGGAGGGGGAAGGGTAAACTGTGACAAAGTGAGACAGTGGTATGGACATATATATACTACCAAATGTAAAATAGATAGCTAGTGGGAAGCAGCCACATAGCACAGGGAGATCAGCTCGGTGCTTTGTGACCACCTAGAGGGGTGGAATAGGGAGGGTGGGAGGGAGGGAGACGCAAGAGGGAAGAGATATGGGAACATATGTATATGTATAACTGATTCACTCTGTTATAAAGCAGAAACTAACACACCACTGTAAAGCAATTATACTCCAATAAAGATGTTAAAAAAATAAATAAATAAAATAGACAAACTCTTGAAAGCCAAAACAAAGGGAAAATCTTGAAAGGAGCAACAGAAAAACAATTCACCATGTATAGGAAAACAATAAGATTAATATCTTAGGTATAAAAACCACTGGAAGATAAAAGGTTATAGAATGGTATGTTCAAAATGCTGAAATATATATGTATATATTGAATTTTATTTATATATGTGCTATTCTTTAAAAAAGGTGAAATGAAGGCATTCCTGGGTAAACAAAAACTGTGATAAATCATTGCGAGTATACCTGTCATTCAAGATATGGTAAAGGAAATTGTCAAGCTGAAAGGAAATTACACCAGATGTTAACACAAATAGGAAAAAATCAAGAGCACTGGAATTGATAATTATGTGGGTAAATGTAAATTATTTTTAAAATGGGACTCTCTTTTCTTAATTTCTTTAAAGGATGCATGCTTCTATATGGCAATAATTTTCATATATATTAAATATATATGATAATATATATATATTTTCATATTTAATATATATGAAATTTATAGCACAAAAGAGAGTGAAGGATGGAATTATATTAGAGCAAAGTTGCTGTATTTAACTGGAATTAAACCAGCATTAATTGTTGGGATACAATTCCTCATGGGTCTGTGTCTCATTTTCATACACCTTGTCAGCAGACAATTTTGCCTTTGTGCTAGACTGTCTTTTCAAGAATATCTGTATAGTGGACAGCCATGGGAGACAGAGATATTATCTTCCCACTGGAGCAAAACATAGGCTGTCCTTATATGAGATCCAAGTAAGCTAACTTCAGGGTTACCTTCCTGTAATGAAACTCATTCTGTGGGCAAGGGCCACTTGACCCTTTCCAGTTTGCCTTTGTAGGAATTAGGTCTCAGGGAACCAGGGCATAAACATGCCAGTCCTTTGGCTTCCAATATTGTGTGAATAATAAAGTCCTTTGCTTGTTCCCCATGAGTCACATGTGTTCTGTCAGTATCCATGAGACTGTTGCAGGCAATCTGTTATTTAAAGTAGGGTAAAATTGGGACTTCCTGGTGGTGCAGAGGTTAAGAATCTACCTGCCAAGGCAGGGGACAAGGGTTCGAGCCCTGGTCTGGGAAGATCCCACATGCTGCGGAGCAACTAAGCCCGTGTGCCACAACTACTGATCCTGCGCTCTAGAGCCCATGAGCCACAACTACTGAGCCCAAGTGCCACAACTACTGAGCCCACGTGCCACAACTACTGAAGCCCATGCACCTAGAGGGCCCGTGCTCCGAAACAAGAGAAGCCACCGCAATGAGAAGCCTGCGTACTGCAACAAAGACGCAACACAGCCAAAAAAATAATTAATTAATTAATTTTTAAACATAAAAAATAAAGTAGGGTAACATCTCAAATCTTCAACAGTTCTTGAAATTAATTGAAAGTAGACTGTGATAAATTAAAATACATATTGTAATTCTTAGAGTAACCACTAAGGAAAAAATAAAAATACATTGTTAAAAAAAATCACCAGAGGAATTAAAATGAATGCTAAAAAATAGTTTATACAAAATTCAGGAGTAAGAAGCAACAGAGAAAGAAATACATGGGAAAAATATTTTTAAAAATGTATAGACAGAAATTCAAACATGTTGATAATCATATTAAGTGAGTTTTGGCTAATCATCCAAATCATCCAATTTTTTTAAATCATTAAAAAGATTCAATGTATGCTGTCTACAAAAAGTACATTTAGATCAAAGACACCAATAGGTTGAAAGTAAAAGGGTGGATAAAGATATACATGCAATACAGTGACCATAAAAGAATGAAAGCAGCTATACTGACATTAAACATAATAGAATTTAAGATAGAAACATTTAGTAATGATAAAAGTGTCCATACATACGTAAGAAATAATAATTACAAACATATGTATCCTAGCATAAATGTCTCAAAATACGTGAGGCAAAAACTGACAGAGTTGAAAGGATATATAGATAATTTAGTAATTACGGTTTGATATGTCAATGCCAAATTCTCACTAATTACTAAAACAACTCTATGAAAAAAACCAGCATGGGTACAGAAGACTTGAACAATACTATTAACCAACTTGACCTATCATCTATGGAATACAGCACACAACAAAAGGATAATGCATATCTTCTCAAGTGCACATGAAATATTCTTTAGGATATGACATGTAAAGTACTATGTTAAGAAACAAGGCTCAAACTCAAAAGGGTTGAAATAACTGAAAATATGTTCCCCAAACATAAAAGGATTAAATTAGAAATAAAAGAAACAGAGTTGGGAAATCTTCAAATATTTGGAAATGAAGCAGCACAGTTTTAAACAAACCTACAGTTGAAAGAATAATATCAAGGGAAATTGGAAAATATTTTGAACTGATTGAAAACAAAAACAAAACATATCAAAATTTACTGGATCCTGCTAAATAGTTCATAGACATGTATAATTTTGTGTCCCTATTATTTAAAAAAGAAAAATTTTTATTCAAAATTACAACTTCAACATTTGAAAATAGCCCAGAGGGGGGGAAAAAAAAAGAAACTGAATTCAAGCAGAAGCAATGAAATAATAAACATCTGAGGAGAATTCAGAATATCAATAAATAAAATCAATAAAACCAAAAGATGATTTTGAAAAAAAGCATAAAAATTGACAATCTTTTAGACTAACCAAGATAAAAGAAAACACAAAAACATCAAAATCAGAAAATTTAAGAAGCTATTACTAATGGCCCTACAGAAATTAAAACTAAAGAGAATATTATAAACAATTTTATGCCAATAAATCAGAAAATGTAAATGAATTAACAAATTAATACAAAGAGAATTATCAAAACTGACTCAAGAAGAAACAGAAAATCTGAATTGACCCATTACTGATAAAGAGATTGAATTAAGAATTAAAAAAATGTATCTCATGAAGTTTCAGGCTCTTATAAATTCATTAGTGAGTTTTATCAGATATTTAAGAAATAATGACAATCTTAAACTCTCTTAGAAACAGAGAAAGTGGAAACATTTTCCAACTCTTTCTGTGAAGACTATCTTGCTCAGATATCAAAACTAGGCATAGATAGTATAAGAAAATAAAATTATAGAAACTACACAAACATAGATGCAGATTACTGACAGAACGTCAGCAAATTAATCCCATAACATATAAAAAAGGTCATATACAAGGACAATTTGGCATTTTCCAGGAATTCAGGGTTTGTTCAACAACTGAAAATCAGTGAAAGTAATACACCAAATTAATAGATTAAAGGGATAAAAAAAAATAATGTCACAGTTACAGGAAAGGCATTCGGCAACCCCCAATACATATTAATGATAAAAATTCACAACAAACTACAAGAAAAGAGGAATGTACTCGTCTAACGAAAGCATTTATGAGAAACCAATGGCTAATATTGTACTTAATGGTGAAAGGCTGAATATTTTCCCCCTAAGATCAGGAACAAGGCAAAAATATTTGCTCTAGTTACTCCTATTCAAATACTGTATTAGAGGGTCTAGCCAGAGAATTAAAATAATAAAAATAAATAAAAGGCGTTCAGACTGGCAAAGAAGTAAAACTGCCTTTACTTGCAGATAACATAATCAATCCTGTATGTTGAAAATTCTAAGGATCCTATAAAAAGACTACTAGAATTAAGAACCATAACAATGTAGCAGGATACAAGGTCAATAAAATAAATCAATTTATATACTGGTAACAAACAATCCAAAAATAAAGAAAATAACTATTTATACTAGCATGAAAAAGAATAAAATACTATGGAACAAATTTAAGAAAGAAACCAAAATTTATATACTAAAAACTATGAAACAATGCTGAGAGAAATGGGAGAAGTTTAAAATAAATGGGGAGATATTTCATTATGCTGCTTTGTAATACTGAATTGGGTCTTCTCCCCAAATTCATCTGTTTTGATGCAATCCCTATAAAAATTCCAGCATTTTTTCTTCTGTAAAATTGACAAGCAAATCCTAAAATTTATATGGAAATGTAAATAATCTAGTATATTAATAAAATATATTTGAAATATAAGATCAGCTTTACTATAAATCTAATTAAGTAAGATAGGGTGGTATTGGCATAAGGATAGATGCAGAGATCAGTCAAAATGAGTTGCAGGTTTAAAAATAAACCATTATATTTATGGCCAGTTGTACTTCAACAAAGATGTCAAGACGATATGTTGGGCAGATGACAGTCTTTTCAACTAATTGTGCTGGGAAAACTGGGTACCCATTTGCAAAGAAATATATTTAGACACCTCACATCATAACAACAACAATAAAAAATCAAAATGAGTCAGCTGCTTAAATATAAGTGCTAAATATATAAAATGTTTAGAAGAAAACTGGAGAAAATCTGTTTGACCTTGGACTGGGCAAAGAGAGTTGTGAGATATCAAACCAAAATCATAATCCATAAAAAGTAATAAGCTGAACTGCATCAAAACTAAAAACCTTTGCTCTTCAACAGGCATTATGAATTAAAATTAACAAGAACAAAAAAGACCAGCTGAAGATTGGGAGAAAATATTTGCAAATCATTTATCCAATTAAAAAGACAAGACATGAAAGAGGCCAGATTTCATTTATAAGGAAATTCCAGAAAGGCAAAGCAATCAAGACAGAAGGTAAATCAGGGGTTTTTTGGTATTAGGTGTAAGAACAGGGATTGACTACAAATGTGCACAAGGGAAGTTTTGGGGTGATGAAAACTATGAAAACTGGATTGTGCTGATGTTTGCATAGCTCTGAATATTTACTAAATATCATTGAGTAGGACACTTACACTTGGTGAATTTTATAATTCATAATTATTTATGGCTAATTTTTTATTCAAGTAATTATTTTGTTCAAATTATACCTTAATAAAGGGATTTTGAAAGAAAAGAAATAGGCACTCATGCTATATCTTAAGTTTAGTCACAAGAAAATGTAAAGAAAATCATATTTTAGATTCACATGACTAAAAATTATATCAGTCACAAAACTAAAACTATCCTCATACCATGCCTAATATCCTTTGGTACTACTCAAGATGCAAATCTCATTGTTATATAGATCATCTCTTGTTAATCTCTCTAACCCATACTTATTAGTTCCCCTTCCCTAACACAAATTCCACAGCCCCACTTTCACCCAAATCTTTTCACATTCCGTGAAGCCACTATTCTTTATACAGATTTCTCTATATCCAGAACCTCTTCACTGAGGGATCCTGAATCTCCTTGCTTTTCCTGAAGATGCATTATTCCCTAGGCTCCTACCTCCTGTGTACCCCTGTGAAGTAAAGGAAACTCTTTTTTTTTTTTTTTTAATTTTTATTTATTATTTATTTATTACGTTTATTTTTGGCTGTGTCGGGTCTTCGTTTCTGTGCGAGGGCTTTCTCCAGTTGCGGCGAGTGGGGGCCACTCTTCATCGCGGTGCGCGGGCCTCTCACTATCGCGGCCTCTCTTGTTGCGGAGCACAGGCTCCAGACGCGCAGGCTCAGTAGTTGTGGCTCACGGGCCCAGTTGCTCCGCGGCATGTGGGATCTTCCCAGACCAGGGCTCGAACCCGTGTCCCCTGCATTGGCAGGCAGATTCTCAACCACTGCGCCACCAGGGAAGCCCGTAAAGGAAACTCTTACCCCACACCCCAGGTATTCCTTGCTCCCTGCAACTTCAACACTATTTCCTTAATGCTCTTTTATACAAACCTCGGTTCTTTGAGGCTTATCTGTGCTGTGGTAATTCACCCTTATTTTATTGAAAAAAAAAAAAAGATCTTTGCACACTATTCCTACTTCTGTCATTAATCCTATGAACTACAGCATCTACTTGGAGCTTCCACTTCACTGATTTTTTGAACTCATCAAAACTCTATTCCTTTGATCTTGGTATTCTCCCTACCATCAGTCCCCTTCTTCCACAGTCAGTTTAGGCCCCATCTCCATTATCTCAACCACTGGCTTGTCATTAAGCTATAGTTTATCTGTGTACTGTCCTTTAATCATACTACTCACTCCTCCCCCAGCAAACCCCAAACCTGAATTAGAACAAATGAGTGGCTTCACATTTATTGCCAGAGAAAAATACCCACTGTACAGATCTGTGCTGGTATATAATCTTTGTTTGCTCCTTCCAAGTCATTGCCTATTCCCATTCTCCAAATTATTTCAAACGTCATCTGCCTTTGTCCTCGTTCTCAACAGGAAATCTTTCCTTCAAGTTCGTAGAGCAAACAAATGCTCAACTTTCTGCCACCAGTATTCGAAGTTATCTTCTTTCCTATTTCTTAAAAGGAGTTACCTTTTAGAGCAATCATAATCTTTTTTCTCCTTCTTCAGGTATATTTCTCTGCTGATTAACCATTGTTTTGGTCCTATCTTCAGCTCTACCCCTTTTCTTGGATCTTTTCATTGACTACTTGCATATACTCGCTTTTTCCTTCTCACTAACATACATCCCTCATGTCCTCCTGAGATAACCCCATGTATTTGTTTTCCCCTCCGCAAACATCTTGAATTTAACTGAATTAATTGTTGCCATGTCCCATCTATGACAAAACCCTTTTAAATCTTGCTTCTCTGCAAAACCTCCTTTCCAACAGCTCTGAAACTGCTGTTAGTTCTGCTAAAACAAATATTAAATATTCCTGTATAAATAATTGAAAGACATTTAATTCTACTGATTATTTATCTTCATGAAAACTCTATTCCCCTGATTCCTTTCTTTCTCTCTGGCCACTATTTTTTTTTTCCCCCTCGCCTCCACCACCTCTTCAATGGCATCATTCTTTCAGATTATTTTCTTTGTCCTCTTCCCTTTCCTCCCTCTGCTCTCTCTTATTTAATATGCCAAATATTTACCATTCGAAATAAGCCACCTTATACACATCTAATTCTCTTTCGGAGCAGCAAAAAACCCCACTTCTGACTTACAAGTAAAAAATAAGGAATTAGAATATATTTATCTTGGCATATTATTTTCTAACTGGTGTGTGTGTATAAATATACACACACACATATATAAAATAATTTCTTATACTTTAATGTTGCAGAAAAGATGTCTTCATCCAATCCAAAGCTAATTCCTCTCTCTCTGCAGTGAGTACCATCTCCTCCTATTTTCCAGGAACTCTAAGACCACAGATCATATCCACTTTCCTTTTTATCCTACAATTATCTTCCTTCATTGATACTATCACGTTAGGCTGTATTTTTCTCATCTCATTTCAGAAAGCCTCCCCCCACCTTGAAACTCCCTTTATCAAACATTTAACATATCTCCTTTATAGATATGTTTTTCAAGACATATTCAACTAGCCATGTCCATTCTTCAACTTTCGTTTACATCTTAGAATCACTGAAGTCTTGTTTTCACTCCCATCTCTTCTCTAAACCTGCATCCACTATGATTGATTTCACTTGAGAATTCAGTAGCATCTGGGAGGCTGGGTCTTGAGTGTTTCTTTTCCTTATATTTGGTAAATAGCACTTTCTGAATTTCTCCTTTTGTTCAGAACAGTCATTCTCAGTCTCCTATACACACTTCTCATCCTTTATTGACTCTTCAAGTATTAGTGATCTCATGCTTATGCTTTCAATATTCTTTTGTCACCTCCATATCCAGCCTCTGCAGTATATATCTTCCATGTTGATGGCTTTAAATGCATCATTTATGCTGATTCCTCTCAAACTCATGATGTTCAGACATTTGTTTTACATTTATGCTCTATACTTATAACTATCTATTAAATATAATTACTGAATATCCTATAGTAGAGGCATTTCAAATTCAGTAGTTCTCAAGTTACTGTTTGTCTCTAAAACATGCTCTTATTATTGCCCCAATCTTGTTTAAAGCCCCATAAATCTTCAGAATCATTCTTAATTTTCACTAATATATTATTAGATTTTTAATATATATACAGCAAGTACTGTACAACAGTTGCTATGGCAATGTTATAGCACTATGATGAGATATATACATATATCACATATACATTATATACAACAAATATAAATTATGACACATTATGCACAATACATATATTTATATATACATATAAGTATATATACATACATATATTATACATGCACAGTGTGGCTGTACTTTACTGTTTATTTAGTTTATAAAACTCAGTCTATCTCGCTCCAATGCTTATATTCTTTTCTCTTTGATACTCTGCCTCCCTATGTTATTACAAAGCTTTGAGGAATGGTAACATATGTTGTAACAAAAACTTCTAATTTTAGGACATGATGTTGGAATTAGTAGATTTCCATAGGATAACTTTTCTTTAATAAGATTGAGACAATTTCTTTTTAGAGTTTTAAATAATCTAATAAATGATGATATATAATATTCCTCTCCCTATCACCTCATTTTAAAACTCAGTTCAGCTTACTGAAATTCAGGTAGTAATGCCATCGCATATGTGAAATGCAGGAGTTGTAGCTCACTTAGTTTTTTGATGTAGGAAAGAAGGCTTTTTATAATTAATTTTATTTAGGACTCAATGGTGTCACAAGATATTAATTTAGTAGAAGACCATATCAAGGTAACCAGTGTTAAAGTATTTTGTGATTATAATAATAATGGGACAATTAGTAGATGATAGAAATCATCTTATGGCTTAAATCCATTCCTATCGATTTTGAGGAGGGAGGAACTCAGACTTCTGACAGCATTTTCTACCTATAATCCATAGTAAGAATTTGTATTTTCTAAGGCAGCTGAGACTCTTCAGAAATATATAGAAGTGATGTTCTTTAAGAGTCTCATGCTCTACCGACTGAGCTAGCCGGGCCTGTAGAAGTGATGTTCTTTAAATCGGTGGCTTACAATTTGGGTTTTAACTGTATGCTCTTTTAAAATTCTATTCACATATTATTATTGTTGAACATCGCCTTCTATGTATGCTGGAAATCAAAGGCTCCTACTTTGGGTCTTACTTAAGCAATGCATTGCAAATGGTTCCCAAAAATGCTGTTTAGCTATATCTGTCTGCTTTATGCTAACAAATAGCAGTAGCTTTGCAGAATTTAGTGTGGTTTTACATTGTACTCAGTTTCCTATTGCAAACAAAGGACTACATTATACAGTGCTAGAAAATCCTCCAAATTAGGTTAGATATAATACTTAATCTGAAGTTAATACCCAAAATTAGAAAACCCATCAGGAATATATGCATATAATCATCTATGCAAACAAAGAACTAGGAATCTTTTCAGCAACCTAAAACTTGAGATTCTTCTCGTGGTATTTAAACCTACTTCTCACTTTAAAAAGTGAAAATGACTAACACGTCTGCCACTATAGGATATTTTAGACTCAATAATGTCCTATGCTCACATGACATTCACATACCACCCACCAAACCTTATACCCAAGACCTTCCCTCTTGCCAGCTTAGTTTTAGTTGTGCTAAACTGGCTTAAAAAGAAGAGACCAAAACCAAAATATTCAAAGTATCCAAAATAAATAACCTTAAATAAATCGAGGTATGCAATAAATGAAATATATCTCCAAATTTCCAATGTGGTATCAATTAAATTTGTTACTAATTAATTTTGGAGTATTTAATACAAATACTAATATTCCTAATATTGATACACATAACTGTTGTGAATTGTCAAATTATTTAAACCACCATCATTTATGCAAGATTAATATGAGAGAACATGTTTATAGCTGAAAGTAAAGTCTAAACTTCCCATTTCCACAAGGCATACATTTGAGAAAGTTAAAGACTTGAACAGTATCTTTCAAGGAAACTGTAACAAATTTAGCTAATTTAGTAACAAACTAAATGTATTTCTTTGAAAAACAAGAACATTAGTCTATTAGTTATTGCTGTCTTCCTTTAAGGTGTATTGTATTACTATTCCTTAAGTAGATCAACTTCAAAAGCACTTTTCATATTTTAATTACTGGTTGTACACTGTCATGTCTCCAACTATCCTTATGATTTCCCTTTCCTTCCTGAATTAACCTATATTCCCTTCTTGTTTTGAGCAATAATCAAGCTGCTATTCTGCTTTGGCAGAACTTGGAGATCAGATGAGGCAATGCTTTAAACCTTCCTCCTTCCTTCACTTGTATAATACATATATTAAAGCCAACTCTACATTTCTTCCAGCCTTCAAACTCAAAATTCCACCTACTTGTTTATACACACATTCTCGTAGACTATCCTTTAAACTTTTGTCCAGCTCTTGAAATTTTCTTCCAACCAATGTTGACTGGACTTTCTAACAAAAAATATGTACCTAGATTAACATAATCTTTGATTCATATCCAGGCAACTAACCTGGTCCAGATGTGCAGAACAAGTTAGCAATGTTTTAAAACCACCTGGAGTGTTATCAGATTTTGAAAGAAGGCTAGTAACACCAGAGTCGGGTAATCATTGCTTATTTTAGCTTGATCCGGTAGTAAACACAATCGGGGCATAAAATTGAAGACTGTAGCAAGACAAATCTGGAGGCATGCTTTTCAATAACTATCAGATGTATCATTTGGCTGATGACCTCAAATAAAACAAACAGGTTCAGTGATTTAAAAAAAAAAAGTTAAGCAAATTTTTTCTTCTATTTTAATGAGGTTGTTTTGTCTGTTTGCCTGCTACATAAATACTTTACTTACAAGGGGATACATTTTCACACAAAGTGCAAGAAGCACTTGATGACAAGTAAGCACAGAACAACTTGCAAATTCATTGACTATAGACCTAGTCTTGCTTATAAGCCTTTGATTCACTATTAGTATGACATAACATATACTGTCATTAATATTTATGAATTGCACATGTATGTTAATCTATTTAATTTATATCAATGTCACATGCCTTTCATTAAATATCAGGAATTCACTGCATGACAAAAGTTTTGTTTGTAATTAAGGGTAATTATAGGTAATGTGGTAATGATGTTTTTATATGATTTGAACAAAAATCCTTTTTATGACTCAGTAAATTGTCCTTCAATGCTTTTAGCTAGAACATTGTATGATGATGTTGTCTGAGTCATCTCCGACACAAAACTACTGAATGAGCTTTATTCTTTTTTAAATTTACAATTATTCCAATCACTTATCTATTCTAAACTAAATCATGTTATATTTCTGAAGAGTGACTAACCTGACACAATATTGTGTGCTCTCAAAACATCTCATACTTGACAAACTAAAATTCTCAAGCCTTATGACTTATTTATCATTGTTGTTAATGATCATTCTTAAGTCATCTCTTTCCTCCAATGGAGTATATACTCCTTTGAGGCAGAGGCAGAAATCTATTGGTGTTGGTCATCATTTCACCATTGATATCTGGCATACTTAATCAACTAAAGTCAGTAAAAATAATAACCCCAATATTAAAACATGGGAAAACACAGTCTCCTGAAAAAAAGTTTTATATACACTAAAACAAATTCTCCATGAACTGATCCTTGAAGGTAAACATACAAGATTTTGCCATGTTCTTTCTGTATTTATTAGGCATTAAAAATAATAATATTAAAATCAGCCATATTAAAAATAATTATAAATTATCTTCTCAGTAATTCTTTATTATTTTCATAACTTAGTAATTCTCAAGATTTCAACATGGAGAAAGTCTGCATCACACAGATGAATACATAGTAGATAGCTTTTTTCTTTTCATTTATTGTTATCTGTCTTATTAATATTGTAAGTGGCACTCTTGTAAATGTTTTAAAAGATCTGGTAGACAACAGCACTAGTGGTACAATTCTTTAAAGGCAAAATATCTCATTGAAGCGTAGTATCAGTTTAACCTGTTTTTCCCCCTCCCTTTAGTGAAATGAAGAAAATCACCTGTTAAAGTAAATATACAAGGGGGCTAGATAGAGGTGGCTCTTATGCCTTGGTAGCTAATGTAAGCAAACCAAAACCTAAGCCGGAGTCAATTCATTTGAATCCAAGAAATGAAACTTAGAACAACCAATCACAAACAGCAAGTAGGCTTTCCCAAATAAGGCACTGCCTAAGTGACAGCCAATCAAATAATGTCCTTGCTTTGCTTCCATGCTGCTCCTAACCATCTTTGGTATTATGGTGCTGCCCAATTCCAATCAATCAAATGAACTCTTGAAAAAGTATAATGTACCTCAGTTACCTTTTAACACACCTGTGACTTCTCATCATCAAGCCATTTATTCAGTATTCTCCCATCTTCAATGACTCTCATTAATTATAATCGAATAATTATATTTTCCTTAAATTTGAGAAATTACACATTTATAGTGTTATAAATGCATAAATTCAAAATCCATAAGGCCTTATACTCAAGCTTTTTACAAGTTAATCTCTGAAATCTAAAGACATCAGTCAGGGTGATTCATATATCTACTAAGGCCTAATAATTATTATTTAAAGTTACTGTGCCAAATTAGGCCTCCAAAAATCTTCGATTAGACTAATTATTTTATTTATTATTTTAGCTCGCAGAAACAGCTACATTTTTATTTATCACACAAGTTCTCAATATTCCCAAACCACCCTAGAACAGGCTTCACGTTTACCAAAAAGAATCTTAGTTTGGTAGAATAGAGACAGATGTAGTATCAGCTTTGAAGCTTGAGCAGATCCACACAGTGTCATTACAATGATTTTAATGGAAGAAAAATAATAAATAAACAAACTGAATCTTCATCTTTCAAATTACTAATGTGATCATAAAGAGTATTTTGATGAAGTTATCCTCCAGCACTAGTGCCTTTTATAAAAATCATGCTGTTATTTTTGGTGAATTATGTTACTCAGATTTGCATATATATGTGTAAATATATAATTCACTTATATTACTCAATTATATTTGTTGTATAACTCAGAGATAATTCATCATTCATATATACAATTCACTTAACACTTGAAAAATATTTCCTATATGCCAGGTACTATTCTAACTTCTGGAGATGTAAATTGAAGAAGCTAGTCATAGGCTCTGCTTTAATTCTGCTTAAAATCTTACAGAAAAGACTGGCCTTTGGTTCCAGTCCAGAAATCTCTGATATAATGTCTTGATACAATGATGAGAATAAGTAAATATAAAGCCAAATTTTGCAACTTTCATTTTACTCTACTGGCCCTTCAAACAGATTTGGAAGGAAGTATGCAAAATTGATGAGAAAACTGCTCAATTTCAAAGACATTAGGATGGTGTTCTCTGCACTAAAAAAAAAAAAAAAAAAAGAAGAATTGACAAATTTGTCGTATTGTTTGGTTAAACTAAAACTAATTTTAAAGTTTCATTTGAATTGTTTGAATAATTTTTTTGTAACCATGTGGTCCTATTTGTTTATTTTTGCTTTTGTTGCCCTTGAGGAGACAGATCTAAAAAAAACATTGTTAAGACTGATTTCAGAGAGTTTGCTGCCTATGTTTTCTTCTAGGAGTTTTACGGTTTCAGGTCTGACATTTAAGTCAGTTTTGAATCCATTTTGAGTGTATTTTTTGTATATGGTGTTAGAAAATGGTCCAGTTTAACTCTTTTACAAGTAACTGTCCAGTTTTCCCAATGCCATTTATTGAAGAGACTGTCTTTGACCCACTGTATATTCTTGCCTCTTTTGTCATAGATTAATTGACCATATGTGAATGAGTTTATTTCTGGCCTCTGTTCTGTTCCATTTATCTATGTGTCTGATTTTGTTCCAGTACCATACTGTTTTGATTACTATAGCTTTGTAGTATAGTTTGAGGTCAGGGAGCATGACACCTCCAGTTTTTTTCTTCTTTCTCAAGCATGCAAGTTCTTAAAAAAAAAAAAAAAAAAAAAAGTCCTCTCCCAAGATCATTTTCAGAAACTACTTGTGAATGTGATTTGATAAAACAAGGCAGGAAAGCAAGAAAGAAGATATAAAACAAGAGTTGGGGGAACAATCCAGCAAGGAAAGTTAAAGAAAATTTCCAAGATTATGAGAAAAGAAAGTCTTAAGGACAAAAGCCAAGCGATAAGAGGAGAATGAATTCTGAACAGACCAAAAGGAAGAAGGATTTCAGGAGAAATGCCTCCATATTCAGACTGAAATGAAACTGCCGTTACCTGATTCCATTCTTTATGTTGAAATATAATTTTTAATTCTTTTGTGCTTCTATGGATGAATTCAAATAGAAAAAAAGGTAATCAAAAAATTAGATTCCAAAATCTCAATCAAATGTTATGTAAGAGAAAATGTAACCATATCACACTAACAAAACTTACAAAGATATAAAAATTAAACACAAATATTTACCCAAAAAGTTATACAATGTACACAAAGGATAGAACAAGAAGGTGTTTGGGGATGGGGCTGAGAGGGATTTTGTATTAGGTTGACTAAATAATTTTTTGTAATAAGAATAGATTATGCCTAAGATTAAAGAATCAGGAAATAACAGAGTAGGTTTTGGGTGATAAAAATGGAAATGAATCAAATGCCTAAGATTAAAGAATCAGGAAATAACAGAGTAGGTTTTGGGTGATAAAAATGGAAATGAATCAAATATAAAACAAAATAATAGGCCTTCAGTGGTCAATTCTAACATGGAAAGGGGTAGGAAAACGACTGTGATTTTTAAATAAGCATTATAGTATTATGTGTTTTTAATAACATGGTGTTTTAATGGCTACAATAAAAAAATGGAATTCTTTTGAGAAAATTATGATAGGATATTTTTATTGGGAAAAGCTTCCAGATAAAAAAATTAAATAATGCATTCTTTGGTAGATATATTAAAATTTATGTCATATGATAGGTCATCAGAAATAGAAATAAATCATCTGTTTCCAAGCCATGATAAGGCAATACTCAACTATTTTGGAAGAAATGAAATTCTATCAGAACATTATAATGAGGCTCCCAGCTTGATCAGATATAGGTTTTGGTTTGCATGTTGGGCAGAGGGAGAGCTGACTGGAAATTTGCCCAGCTTTTTGTTGCACTGAATCTAACCTACTCTTTTTATTTGGGTAAAACTCTCAGTAAGCCTGCCAGAATGTGCCCTTTGTGGGGTGGTAGGTGGAGGGTTAAGGGTGGGAATAAAGGCAAAACGGAATGAGAATTCTTCAATTGACAAATATGAAGAAGTAGAAGTGGAGAAATTCATGTTCATTTTATCTTAGAAACTTAAGTGAGAGTGGATGGGGGAGTGAAAATGGAATAATATTTTTGTTTTTTTCTGATCAAAAGTTGCAAAGAAAGGTAAAATATTATAAATACAATTTTACAATGTCTATGTGTTCTTAAATTCCTAATTTCTTATTTTATATATTTTTTCACATATAAACAGCAATGTGCTCCCCAGTGTCTAATTCACTACCTGATAAAAAATTGAAAACATAAAATGTTACATTAAATTTTTCAGCTTTTTTAACACATTTGATTAAAAGTAACAGAATCAAATGCTTGTTACTTTGCCTTTTAAATAGGTCTTGGGGGAACAAAATATCTCCTTAGAAGTCTCACTGGAAATAAACTGCTGAAATCTGTTACTGACTTCTGCCACCCATGCAATTGCTTACATGACATGGCAATGAAAACAAATGAGGGAATAAAATATAAAATCTGACAGTCTTGTAGGAAATTGGGAGCTGAATGTGGCATACGTATGTCACAATAAATTTTCGCAGTTTGCATAATAACAGTTTACAATGTAGTTTCCCCAGTTTGTTTCTCATAATCCAAACAAATTTAAAATATTATTTTCCTAAAAATATTAATCTTTTTTTTTTTAATTAGGAGAGTGAAGCTTGATGAAGTTAAAAAATCTCAAAATCTCAGAAGTTATGAGGCCAAACGTCATGACATCAAGCTAGTGGTCAAACAAGTAATAACACACAACTTTTAATAGAAACAATGTTTCTGGCAAAACTATTTTATAGATTCCAGACAATTTCTAAAATGCTTATTAAAAAATTTGGGGGTATTCTTTGTAAAATAAAAACGCTTAGCTTTTATATGTATTATCATACGTAAAATTTGTTTAATAAAATAGTACTGCTTCAATATGTTAGATAATTGTTATACATTTGGGATTTCATGAGCTGTCACATTAGCTGAATCAGTGTGACATAAAGGCTGAACATGAGAATCAGGAGTAGAACATATAAGTTCCCTAAAATGGGTGGGCCACATGCTGTGTGGTTTTTTGGGTTTTTTTTTTTAAGGGATTTTTGTAGACAATAAATAACCAAACCACTATAAAGCAGTCACAGTAGTCATACTGGAGTGGCAATATGACACATAAATGTTGTTACCTGTTTTACCTGTCAAACCAAAAGTTCACATTCTGTGATATAGCTTGAAGTTATGGGAGCAGGGAGGTTTTTTGGGGGGAGGGGGCGGGTGTTGTTTGTTTAAGTCTGAAAGCAACCAAACAGAAAAGGGTGCAGTAGCCCACATAATGGGCAAGATATTAAGTAAAATAACATCAAATCACTAGAAAATGCTTAAATAATATTGCCTCTTGAAAACAAATCCTAAAAATGAAGGAATATTGAATAAGAAAGAATGGAAGATATATGTTTCAAATGCAAAACAAAAAGGAGGGCATATGGTCTCTGGAAGCCAAATGATTTATAAAGAATTAGATTCTTAATATAAATATAATTCTTAATATAAACAATTAGAATAATTAAAGCAATGTTATATTAGTGTAAGTACAGCCAAATATTTTAATGCACTTAGAGAGCCCAGACAGACCCATTTATAATATATATCCTCATATTTACATGGGAAGTTGATGAAATATGAAATGTTTTACTGTCATAAAACAAAATCCCTGTTTATCTGAAAATCTACTTCCAATATTGCTAAAAATTAATATAAACTGTATTCAATTTAAAATGTCCTTGAGAGACTTGGAGATTTGGTTCAAATATGGAACTGATTTTCTTCTTTGTGTATTATAAATTCCTCAATTTTACACGTTGGAATGAATACACAAGGATAATACCGATTCACTCTACTTATTTTGAGAATATAAGAAAACGTATGTGGTATAGAATTTTTAATATATATATATTTGTAGAATGCTTTCATATTTCTTAAGACAAATAGCCTAACAAGGTATGATAAATGTTTGTTTTACATCAAATATGGGGTGAGGGGAGAGACATAGCCATGATGGAGAGCAGAATCAGTCACTTCTAACAATGTGAAATCCAGAATCACAAAGGCAAGCAGAAGTCTTTGTGGAAAATAAGAACATCTGGGTTTGCCTCTGGCTTTAGAAGTCTCCATGGGAACCTGTCTTGGATAGATTGGGTTTCAGGAAGCCCAGTGTGCTTGCGAATGTCATCAAACCAAATCATTCCTGTCCCTTTAGATGTAACTTGTCCTTGAACATTTGCCTATGGTACTAGAACTAAAGACAATTATGCGGAATCCTTCTGGGTTTTCTAAGGAAAGGCTAGAAATGTCAAATAGCTTGCTTCTGAAGTACAAATTCTGATGAATTGATAGTGACTGCTTGAGACAGTATGTCAAGAAAAATTCTTCAGTTAATTCTCTACACAACTGGGAAAATGCAATTATCAATTAGGCAGTATCCATGCTGTTTACTTGCCAACTCTGAACTACATTATTCCGAAGCCTAGAATTCCTTAGGGGCCTTAATAGTTGGATGTGCAATATCACAAAAGCATTGCCATGGACAACACAAAGGAAACCAATATTTCCCTCTTCTCTGAATTTCAATCATACAGTACTTCCACCATCTATAGTTTCAAGAAAGAAAGAATATACGGCTTCCACTATTATGCAAATAATATTTGGGATGGTTAACATAGGAAGACATCGGAGTTACTTTTATACCAAGTTTGCTTTGCATATGATCTAGGTAACCTCCTAGCAGAATCCAGCAGTAACAGGGCCGTGGATTGCTTTGCTCTATGCAGTCTATGCCCTGTGCACAGATAAGACTGGTGTGAGGTATTCAGTATGATTGAGAGCCGGAGAGCCCCAGTGAGAAGACACAAGTGAAAATAATCTGCAGGTCTAAACCACAGGAAATTTCCCCTCAGGTTGATCTCAAATATTCAGACCGACATCAATGGAGTTCAACATTCTTTGGAACTCTTTTATCTCTAAAATAATCAGTTGGGTTTCTTTATTATTTGATCGCAAACTTCTAACATTGGGACTCTATATGTCTTTAACATGTTTCGTCTTTTATCTCATTTTGACTTTGTTCTTTTGATCCCTCTTCTACCTCATTTTCTGTATTTCCCTTTTTGTTCTCCCTTCTTTTCTATGCATGGATCAATACTTAAATCATTCTGTTAACCAATATTCTCAATTTACTTGGCCTTTTGCTCTTCACTTCATTTATCCAGCAAAACCACCACTCTGCACTGACATAATTGTTATTAATGATGCTGGTGCAGGCTGGAGCAAGGGAAGTTCACCAGTAATGTAGACTGGTGAGTTAATGTCTCTGTGTTTCTAATCACATTCAGGATCCCAGTCCTGCCCTGCAATAGCTCCTCCAATTTCTTAACCATTAATTTGAGCATCTCTTTCCTTCAATCTTTGCCACCTGTTTCTTCACTGGAACATGAAAAGGCCGTCAGATGAGAACTCAATTTTCTGCTACCCAACCCAGAAACCTACCCTCCCCTCGGGACCTGACTAGGGTTTTCTGTGGACCTGGGTGCTGACTAATGCAGGAGATATCATGTGGAGGGAGGGTGGTCTTGTGTCCTAGAACAAAGCCCGTCTTGGCCATATTATCACATAGTGGCTGTGTCCCAGTCAGGGGGGTTGATGCCGGCAGCATTTAACCGTTGTTTATAAACTGCTTCAGATCCCAAACTATCCTAACAACCTCAAAACCTCATCTCTGCATCATGAGTGCAAGGGAAAGGGAGTGCAGGAACCCAACCCATGGCTTCTCTGACCTGTGCTATAGCTTCCATTATCTCTCACTTCCAATACCCACAATTACTAAACTAGTTTCTCTAGTATATTAAACAGTCATCCACTGTGTTTGAATTGAACACGAATTGAAAACCAATTTATTAATCTGACCACAAACTAATGGAGGTAATCATAATTATAGGTCCTCCTCTAAATGTTTCAGGCACTAATGTAAGTGAGAAATAAGTGCATGTAACATTTAACAATTCTGAGATTAGAAATATGAAATTATTTTAATCACCATTATGAACATTTGCTCTGAAACAAACTGCTCATAAAGTATGTTACAGTTTTTCCGTAAATGTTAAATCTAAGCACTTCTGGTGGGACTGAAATTTTTAGTTATAAAAAGTATATTTTATATAAAGTCCATATTTTTTCACTTTTCAGAAACGTTATCATAGGGAAGATGAGTTGTACTTTTTACTTCATTAATCTGAATTATTTTTAATCTCTTAAGTACATAGATTTGAGCAGCTTGGTGGATAGTAGAGTAAAATTACAAAAATTTCTTTCAAAAATAAAATATCTTACTCTCTACTTTTTTACTCAGTATTGGATGGTCACTCAATCGATATTCATTGTTCACTATTTCATTTCTACATGTATATTAAGATAATGAATATATATTAATATCAATCTTAGAGGAATAACATAACAATTCAATTTTCTTTTTAATGCAAGGTTTATCAGAAACAAGATAAGTTTTAATCTTTATATTTTAAACTGTATTGATTTCTTATTTATATATAAATAACAATTTAATTTGCATTTGCTAATACAAGGTACTTATGAAAGTCATTTCTTATTGCACAGAATAGATGGTAAATATGTACAAAACATCTGCCAGTATGTAGAAGTTGTCCCTAAAAAAATTTAAACATATATTTAAAAATTTAAATATAGATTTTATCTGTAATTTTTACTTCTAGAAAGAAAAAATATCCTCTTGATTGATGGATTCATTACTTATGCTTTAAGTATTCAAGATATTACTGCATTCTCATTTTGGCAATCCGTACTTCTAAAATCTGTTTCATATATAAAATACCAAAATGTATGTCAGCTACTGACCAACTGATTTTATGGTCTCATGCCTGACATATTGACTACTCATTTGGATATCTAAACTAACTAAATTACCCTTTGCCAAATTAATTCCTGGAGATTATACTGTGACTTGAAAATAAGTTTATGTGTTTACAGAAAAGAACAAAGTGTGCTGCATAAATTGTAATGTTGACTTGTAGTGTTACACATATTTTGACCTAATTCCTTTTTTTTTCAAAACGTCTTTGAAATGATCATATTTTCTTGACATTGACAATCCTGCCTTAGCTGCTATTCACGTGGGTTCCTAATCATGCAGCATATAGGCTCACATGAATCACAAAACATCAAAGGAATGTTTTATTAGTATAGCCTCATGTATCAACTGACTTAATTCTTTGTGTTAACTATTTAATTCATTTCAAATCTCTGACATTAATAATGCATTTGTCTCGTGTTCCATTGACCTGAGGTTACAGAGAAGGAAGAATTAGAGAATTAAAGAGTTTGTCAATTTAAAAGTACAGTATTAAAAGAGTAAAAAAAAAAAAAAAACCTTTGCATTTCATGATTTCAAATTATAGTAAAGTGACAAATTTTAATCATTGGCTATTACATATAATGGATCTCTCTTTCTGTTAGTATGGGACATTTGGTTATCAGTACTTATATGGAAAAAATTTTTATCAAAATAACCACAGATTAAACATAGGTCCAGATACTTTTATAGGCTAGGTATTAATCACAAACAAGAATCCACTTAGAAATACAGAAAACAAACAAGCTCACAGACAAAGGTAGTCAGAAAAGCCCAGGGAAATGTGGGTACTAGACAAAAAAGGAATTTAAAACTTCTGCTCTACTTCTAATGCTCTTCCTATTTAACTTCTTTTCATGGACACTGCTGGCTTATAAGAAAGCCCTCAGTGAGGATTATATGTGTTTTATCAGAGTCTGGTGGTATTACAGCAATGGAATATGTGTAGAAATCTGAACTTAGGAAGAGTTTTTGTAAATTCTATTTCTAGGTGTCAAAAATAACTTTTATTGCAGTAATTATTGAATGCCTTTGATTTTTACATTTTATTTTACATGTGGTTCTATATCAATTAGGTTTTTCCAGAAAAACAGAACCAGTAGACTCTATCATTTATCAATCCACTATCACTTATGTCCATATGTAAAGAAATTTATTATAAAAAATTGGCTCACTTGATTCTGGCGGTCAGCAGGTCTAAAATGTATAGGTCAGTCCGCCAAGCTGGCAACTCCAGCAGGAGTGGATGCATCAGACTTGAGGCAGAATTTTTTTCCTCTTGGTAACACCTCAGGTTTTGCTATTAAGGTCTTTCAAATGACTGAGTGAGGTCCACCCATATTATTGAGAGTTATCCCGTGCTCTTAATGTTAACTGATTGTGTAGCTGTTAACCACACTACCTTCACAGTAGCACCTAGATTAGTGTTTAATTAAACGAATTGGGCACTGTAGCCTAGGCAACTTCACAGATAAAACTAAGCATCACAGAGGTTATGTATGTATGAACCACAGCAGCATATATCATACTAATAGACAGATTTTTC